>NC_039358.1:150484465-150533648 GCF_003573695.1 Papaver somniferum | reverse complement strand
AACCTCCCCCCCCCCACCCCCCCGAAAAAAATAAAATAAAATCCAAATCACCCACTCTCGTATATAAAATCCAACTCAAACCCCTCATTATAAATCTTATTTGAGAGAAATATCATCAGGTTTGGGTGCTATTTTTTTTCCTTGCCCGATATTACCTTCAGCAATCAATTCGATACCCTGCACAACACAAATCATAATCAAATCATTAGATCAGAGATAGATAAAGAGATGTATTTAAAAAAAAAAATGTGAAACAAATTTTGATGCCCTTCAAACAAATTTCTTTACTGCCGTAATCTGGAGATGTTGTTTGTGATTCCATATTGTTGCTCTTCTTGATTTCATTTGTGTCAAATTGATGAAATTAGGGGTTTTGGTGGAATGTTTTATTTGTTCATTCTTAATTTTATTACTAATTCTTCCATTATATTTCCCCAATTTTGGAACCCTAGAAACTGAGAAGATAGAAATAGAGAAATTAATGGATTCCATTTGATATAAGAATTGTTAGGGTTTGGAAAAATAAGAGAAGATGGGTTATCCACAGCAACTGAGAAGGTTGTTTTGATGTGATCGTGATAAGTCATGATGACGGTAGTGAGAAGGTGGCAGAGAAAGGGATGGTGGTGGTGGTGATGGTCTGGAATAGCCTGTTCGGAGAAGAAGACAATTAGATAGCATACTATAGGGTTATAAATTATCATGTAAATGTTGGCAAAGTAAAGGGTGTGATAGTAAATTTGTTTATTAATTAGATTTTATATATGACTTTTAATAATTTCTTAACAGAAGTCAAAGTTTAACCTAGTCAACACGGGTCAACGTTGGGTCCAGGTACCAAGCCCTAACGTTGGATAAATGTTATACCAAAGCCTAGTGTTGGTCAAAACTTGAGGACTAAAGTCCAATTATCCCTATTCAATATAAGGTAATCCTATCTACAAACTTGGGGAACCTAGAAACCCAAAAGCTAATATAAGGTCTTAGTATATCTTGAAAAGCGTCGTCTGTTTCACACCTAATGTATGTTGATGATCTTCTCATCATCTATAAATCATCTGCAAAAAGTAATTCTCATGTTAAGAATCTGCTTTATTCTTATAGCTCCTCGGCGGCACAAGTGATTAACACACATATCTAAATACATAATTACTCATTATCGACTGGATCAACAAGAGGTGAGAAACTTATAACAATTTATTAGTATGTCAACCACATCTACCCCCATATACCTAGGAATCCACTTCAATGAAGGGATATCTTTTAATCACATCTTCAAACCTCTACTTCAACGGTTAGCATGAAAAGTAAAATAATGGATGACGAAATGCCTAACGTCTGCAGGAAGGTTAGTACTCATCAGAACTTCCCTAACACCTACTTCAACCCACCTTAACCAAACCCAAAGATAAAGGGGGTTATGCACAAGGAAAAGTAGCGAGCAAAAACTCTTAAACAACAACCAATCCTATAAGGCATTACCACCATCCCGTCCTCTTCCCGTTCACTTTTGAGGCAAATAGCATCTCTTATTCATACATTCCAACAATTTACCTTCCACTACATAAGATATGGTCTAACAACTCTTATCCAAGCTAAATATATCCCACACTTTCCCAACCTTGATCATGCACAATGTCAACCCATCCAGACAGTAGTTGATATCATTTATCCTCTATATCATAAGTGGGTGCATGATAAGCTAAACATCCTCTTCCATCTTACATCCCAAAGAATCGTAAACATCCACCTCCCTCAAGATAACTGCTACAACATGATCATTTAGCCACATTCAAAGTATGAAAAATACACTACCACTTCTAGATACAATTTCCTAACTCGTGGAGTTAATCTACCTCATTAGAACCCCCTCCCAATTACTAAATTCATGTATACCTTATCATGTCTATAAAAAGTTCAACTTTTCTTGTGGAAATAAATTAACGAAGGTCTGACAACCTTCTCTATCCCAAACAACATCCATCTCATCAACTCCAATCTTTGCCCCCAATGCAATTCCGACCCAGAATCAGCTTTTCACTTGCCCATCCATTTTCCCATGGCGGTCACAGCGTGGAACACCCTCCTTTCTCGACGCTCTAGCAGGCCAAATCCCACCCGTAACTCTATACGCACTATAACTCCTCGACCAACCATCCAACAATTCTTACAACAAGCAACCCCAACCTCAACTATTACCTCATTCTGTTTTCTCTTATGGTTCTTATAGATAACTAAAAATGAGTTAATATACTACCAAAATCAAACATCTTCAGAGGACATATTTATGTCGGCTCTAAAGCAGCAACAAGAGTACTCTTGATCAAAGGAAACTATTCATTTTGTCTTACCTGACGACAAACTATCTTATACCCTGTGTTAGAGCATAGCTCGGTTGAACCCACCAAGTATTGGTATGTCAAGTTTGGTTCTCATATTTTAGTGAATCAAGAGTCGATTGATTATATGTTAGAGTCAACTTCGTATAGGTTAGCTTGAAAGTATTAGGATATGAGACATTACAAGTATTACGTGAAGACTTGAAGAATGTGAAAAAGTAAGGAGCTACAACAACGGCATCATCCTTCCACTTGAGGTTAGTAATATTTGACTTGAACTGTTTCATTCCCTAATGTATCTTTCAAGTCGTGCATATTGGAAACATAACTGCGAAGCTATGAATGATTATACTCTAGTTAGACGTAGTATTAAGGAATACAATACGAAATATAACGCTTATGTTTTGAAATTCGTATATAATACATCGACATAATCGTTTGAATGATATTGTGATTATGTATGGGTATGAGGTGAAGATTTCATCCTAGGAAAGAATGTTTTACATTCGTTTAAAGGAAGTACATTCATGAACTTGTTTTGTGTATCGAAAGGGAAATCACTAGGATTATTGGTATTGTTATTCATTTCAAATATTTTGAATTACCGATATGTGTGTTTAGTATAACCGCTCATGACTTGCTTATGTTCTTGGTAAAATTATTCACAAGGCCTGACTTTTGTATTGGTATGACTTTTATTAGTGAAATGGATCTTAAGTAATCACCTGAGATGGTATGATCGATTTGTTGTAATTGGTATGACCAACTCTAGACATTGGGGGAACGATCCTGGTAAAAGATGCAACCGATCACAAAAGGGGAATCGATCCTTGTAAGAGGTGCAACAAGTTTCTAGTCATTGGGAACCGATCCTATGAACATGTGCAACACGTTTTTAGTTATTGGGAACCGATCCTATGGACATGTGCACCAAATAAAAGTTAGATACCATATATATGTGGGAACCGATCCTAGTACCTAGTCAACCAAGTTTTGGTAACTAGCGTGACTAATTCTAATACCCACATGGAGGTAGAACCGAAACTTGTTTTGGTAGAACCGTGAAACCCATGTTTGATGATTTGATAGGATAATCAATCACATAGTTCTTGGAAGTCAGATGAACCAATTCTAAACTTGTTTGGAAGTGTGGCAAATCGGTTCCAAGATTGTAAGTATGAAAAAGGACTTACAAAGTAAATGTGTCGACATACTTTGAACGCGTGCAGTAACGCTTATCTTTTATTGTTCAAAGATATTCCTTAATAGCTAAAGGAGAATCCCGAATCGAAATAAATTAAGAATCTTTAATTAAGGTTTTTAGTTTTGCATATATTTAGAAAATAAAAATTAGTAATGTGCATTTACTAGTTGGAGATGTTCTAAGAGATTTTCGGTCAATATTTGGACAAAGCATTTCCAGGAATTATGGAAACCGAATTTGGAAATATATTGCATATCTTGAGAATATTTTCGGTTTTGGAAATTCCTTGGTGTCCAAACTTCTTTGGTCTATAAATATCAAAGTTTGCATTTCAAGCAAACTAATCCTCAGAGCCGGCAAAACTACCCAGTTGTTACTGGTGGAGCCGGCTATTCGGAGAGGAAAGTAACCTAATTATGCGAAATCTCTAATGGCCGCTCAGTTTAAAGACTTCTTTGGGATTGAGAAGCTCTATTAGTACCGTTGGTGGGAAACTTGATAATTGCGGTTTATTATTAGTTTTCGATTGATTTGATTAACTAACGGTTGTTGAACTTTGATCGCACCTAGTTTGTTTATGCTTGAGAATCTTCTCTTCTGATATAAGATTTACTCAAACTAGATCGAAGTTTCGACGGGGATCTTTAGACTCTTTGTAGATCTAAAGACGTCTTGTGATAATCCATTGTTAACAGACTCCGTTCTGTGTGTGATTGATCACAAGAGATTCAAGTTGATTGTGTGCAGGTGTTTATTGAAGATCTAATAAGATTTGAAGACGAAGAAGATTTCTGATTTGGGTTCATAATCTTTGGTGTGCACAATAGTTGTTTCGGCTGTAAAAGGATCCAACTATAATCGGTTTATCTTTGTGATAGATTTGATTGATTAGTTGTGTAGATCGGCATCAATACAATTCTTTGTGATTAAAAGTATTGATTGCAAAATCTAGATACAATTATTTTGCTAATTGTTATTAGATAGATCTAAGGACCTGGCAAAGGAGTTTATTGAGATAAACGGAAGAGCCTTTTGTCGAACTCATATCACTTGATTGAAAAGAGTTGTTACCGAACAGATTTGTTGTTCCTTTACTGTTTGGAATACAAAACAAAGGAATTGTTCCAAGTGTGTGACTTATTAACAAGTTGGAGGCGCGGGGATACAAACGGAACTATGTGAACTATAGGTTTAGTTACTTGGTCTCAACTATACGAAGTTGGTTTAGATTTTGTATAGCGACTTAATCCTGAGAGTATTCAATTATGGACAAGGTCCCGGGATTTTTCTGCATTTGCGGTTTCCTCGTTAACAAAATCTTGCTGTGTCTTTTACTTTTCTATTTCCGCAATTATAATTGTTTTATTATAATTAGAAATAAAATACACAAACTTTAATTCCTATTTACTTGATAAATCCTATTGTGTTTGATTAAGTCCGAACCTTTTATCAAGTAAACATACTTCGTTGTTGTATTGTCTCGATCTTGTATCCATAGTCAATCACACAAGTTATCTTGTTGTCGTATTGTCTCGATGTCGTATCCATAGAAGATCACACGAAGTGTGAACCGATTAGTTGTATTGTCTCGACTCAGTCCATAGACAATCACTTTCGGAGAAAAGACTTATAGGTGGAAAAGTTTTAGATTGAGGAATATTTGGGTACTCTCGTCTTTTCACCCTGTTAGGCGGCACCGAAACAACCACCACCATCTTGGTTGACCAGTCCACCCATAATATGGACTGGATAAGTATTAACACGGATGAGGTTGTTAGAGGCCACCCAAGTATTGCGGATGCATGTTTCATGTACAGAGACTCGGAAGAGAAAATGATGGAAATAGACAACGAATTTCAAGTGATTATAGTTGGAAAAAAATACTACCACATTACATCACATACACCAACAGAACTCTCAATTTTTGTTACTTTTGTTGGAAACCCCATAGGGATTGGGCGGGTCATGGGGCTCGTGCACTCAATAATCTACGCACTCTGAGTAGAGAACCCTGTTTAAAAGAGCTACTTAGGTTAAAGAAATACCTAGAAGATAATGAGAGCTACTCATACAAATTTTCTAACCTCAAGGGTCAAATTAGATGTTAGTAATGGTACAACCACTAAGAACTACGACTGCTTTAATAGCTGAAACTTAGGCCATGCGACTGGCATCCAGAGCCGTGACTGAAAGATAATGGCCACAAATAATTTTCGAGAAATATTCTGAAAATATCCTTAGTTTCATCAACTCTCCTACTTCACCACCTAGGTATATATCAGAAATGATCGATGAAATTAAGAAGAGAATGAGCCAAATACCTCACTTTGGTATCCAGCAAAATTACGGGAACCGGGCAATAAATGGTCTAACAACCACGCAGCAGATAGAAGTCAAACTGGAATAATTCGACAAAAATCTGCGACCAGACAATACCAATTTTTTTAATCAGACTATTTTAGACGACTGTACAATATCAGGCCAAGCATAATGGTGCAAAATTTCACTTAACTATAACTTAATTGAAGCTAAATGAAATGCGATCAAGGTACATCTCATTATGGGTAAGAGTCATCCCAACGGATTTAGAAAAATATTATTTATGAGTAGAAAAAGTTTTAAGAGAAAAAAATGGAAATATAATAGAAAAAAAAAGTTTTAGTAAAATAAAAGAGGAAACTAAGTATCTGTTTAAAATAATATGGGAACTCAGTTTCCATAAAGTAACTTTTCTGATGAAAACTGAGTTTCCGTGATTATCGTTACTTTAAAGGGATATCAGATTTGATCAACTCATTAGAGTAGCGAAGGACTTTCGCCACATTAAAGAGAAATGAAGGACCATAATAGTTAGATTTCGCTACAAGGCTTGGTTTAGTAATGTTGCGATTTTTGTAAAAGCGCTTTTCTGCTTTATTGTACTGTCTTGCGCTGTGATGTGTAAAAAAACAGTTAAGTGTTTGGTAAAATATATACTAAAAGCTAAAGCTGATTAAAAAAAATGATCAAATTGTGTTTGGTAAATATAGATTCACTTATTGTAGTTGTAAAATGACAACAACGGACATAACCTCTTAATATAGTTTTATTCTATTTTGTGGGATTTAAACATAATTAGATGTTTATATATATGTTGAATAATTATTTTTTATTATAGATATAATTTGAGATAAAAAAAATATCATACTAAAATCAAACACTTATTTAATATTGGCTCTTATTATTATTTTATTTTTATTGTATCTTAGATATTTTTCATCCAAATAATTGTAAATTCGGTTATACTTCCAACTGACTAAAATAATAGTTTTAATGAAAATCCAGGTAAATTATCTTATTTTGGCCTTAAATATTATTTTTTTACTATCGCCAAAGATTGGTGGTTTTAATGAGACCATTATGCGGAATATTCATCCGATAAGCAATAAATGTAATTACATCCTCCCATAAATTATTCTTAGATCACAAGGATTATCGTTCTGTGTTCATTATCCATATGCTCTGGTGATTCCATTCCGATCTTTTTGGTCTGATTAAAATAAGAAAAAATGAGTTGTATACCTTAATCATGCAGTGCATGTCCTCAATTTTCTCCTCAATTATGATGACCCTTTTTGTAACATTTCTTGGTGTAGAAACAGACCGCCGACAAGACACAAAATCTAAATCATCGGTGAATTGGGTGAACTCGATAATTGTGCCTTACTAGAATGATACCCGATCAAGATTTTTACTCTTCGTGCTTAAATTTAAGATTAAATATGGTCAAGAATGCTACTTTTTGTGCTTACATTTCTAAGGCTAAACCGCTGCTCGAGCCATTCATATCTCACTTTTCACGGCAAAGAGTCTCAATTTAAAGAGGAAGAAGACTTTGATTAAACTAATCATGGCATCAGTGAATGAATAAGATCTGATGTCCCCGTAAAAACTCAAGCCACCACGATTGTCAATCATGTTTATATGGATGAAAAGATAGTCATGATCTGTATCAAGAATGATCAAATGTTCCTAAGAATGCTAAATTTGTTATGGGTGAAAACATGGTTCATTTTTCAGGGGAACATGAAGATACGACTATTAGGATAATGAAAATTATGGGAATTATTCTTTTTATTTTAAAAAAAATGACCTAAAGTTGTTTGTTCTTTGGGTTTTACACATTGCAACTTCAAATGCTAATATTAATTTTTGCAGGTTGATGAAGGCTGGCTTATTCGAGCACTAAAATTAAAATAAGGCCTATAATTTAAGAGTAAATTTTTGGTGAGTCATTTTATGGATATGTATTTCATTTTTCAATTATTCCCTTTACAATGAGTATAATGAAAATTATTCTTTGTTTGCATATTTAAAAAGAGGATCTAATTTTTGTTGTTGTTTGGGTTTTACACGTTGTAACCGCTAATGTTCAATGTTCTTTCTGTTTTGCAGGTTGATGAAGATTTGGCTAATCCTGTTTTCTTAAAGATATGGTGCAAGAATATTTTTTTTTATTTTTCTACAATAAAATGTCAGTGTAAAATTATAAGTTATAGATGATTTTAATATTTAATTGTCCACTCTTTTTTTGGTGGGACATTTTTTTTTAAATTAGTGTCGAGCTAATTATGAGGGTTATCAATGCATATAGCCATAATGGAATAAGGTTATAACTCTTACATTCGTTAGATGTAAATGGCTAGGATCAGATTTGGATGGTTGGATCATCCGTTTGTCTCTAAAAATGTTATCCGTCCATCAATGACTCAAAAAGCCCTTCTGTTTTGTATTATGAAAATGAAAATTATGGGAATGAATCTTTGTATTTTATAAAAAATGACCTAAAATGTTTTTCTTTGGGTTTTACACAATGCAACCTCAAATTCTCTAATCTTACTTGTGTTTTACAGATTGACGAAGGCTGGCTTATTCGAACGCTAAAGTTAAAATAAGGCCTATAGTTTAAGAGTAAATTTCCGGTGAGTCATTTTATGGATATGTATTTCATTTTTCGATTATTCCCTTTACAATGAGTATAATAAAAATTATTCTTTGTTTGCATATTTAAAAAGAGGATCTAATTTTTGTTGTTGTTTGGGTTTTACACGTTGTAACCGCTAATGTTCAATGTTCTTTCTGTTTTGCAGGTTGATGAAGATTTGGATAATCCTGTTTTCTTAAAGATATGGTGCAAGGAATTTTTTTTTTATTTTTCTGTAATAAAATATCAATGTAAAATTATGAGTTCTAGATGGTTTTAATATTTAATTGTCCAATTTTTTTTGGTGGGACATTTTCTTTTTAATTAGCGTCGAGCTTGAAAAAGCGGGGGTACAACAACCACACCCAATATTTCGCTTAACAATATGTATGGACAAACTCCAATATACTTTCTAGAGAATCAACTATACAGTCAGACTCAATCTAGATAAAAATTATATCAAAGAGTTTATATCTCAATCTCTCGATTTGATATATACTTAAGCAAGTAGAAACCTGCGAGTCTTTATCAAATACTATAGAGATAACTTGGATGGTACCAAAAACCAATATCCAAGTGTCAATCAATTTAAATCAACAACCAAAAGGTCGGATATTCTAATTGATTGAACTACGCACAACCTGTGATATTTCAATTATATAACAAAATATAATGCGGAAAAGAAATAACATATACACCAGAATTTTGTTAAAGAGGAAACCGCAAATGCAGAAAAACCCTGGGACCTAGTCCAGATTGAACACACATTGTATTAAGCCGCTACAGACACTAGCCTACTCCAAATTAACTTCGGTATGGACTGTAGTTGAATCCCAATCAATCTCACACTGATCCAAGATACATTTATGCTCTTACGTCTCTGATCCCAACATGATGCTACGTACTTGATTCCCTTAGCTGATCTCACCCACAACTAAGAGTTGCTACGACCCAAAGTCGAAGATTTTAATAAACAAATCTGTATCACACAGAAAAGTCTACCGTAATAGATAAATCCGTCTCCCATGAATATAACTACGATTTTTGTTCCGTGTTTTGATAAATCAAGGTGAACAGGAACCAGTTGATAATCCACACTTATATTCCCAAAGAACAACCTAGTATTATCAATCACCTCACAATAATCTTAATCGACGCAGCGAAAAAGATATTGCTCACAAACGATGAGACGAAGTGTTTATGATTACTTTTATATCTTGTCTATCGGAGATATCAATCTCAAGCCAATTATTACAATTGTACTCGTACGATAGAAACAACAAGATCAGATCACACAACTACAAGAAAGTAGTATCGGTCTGGCTTCATAATCCCAATGAAGTCTTAAGTCGTTAACCTGGTTTAGAAGAAGAAACCAACGGTTAAAGGAGAATCGACTCTTTCTTAGCACAACTAGTATCACACAGAAGGTGTGGGGATTAGGTTTCCCAGTTGCTAGAGTTCTCCCTTATATAGTCTTTCAAATCAGGGTTTGCAATCAATGTTAGCTTGGTAACAAAGCATTCAATATTCACCATTAGATGAAAACCTGATTAGATTCAAGCTAATATCTTTAAACCGTTATATCGAAAACTAGCTTGTTACACACAAATGAAATGCACGTTTCTAGGCTTGTGTAACCGTACCCAAACTTGTATATTTGTTGGTTCAACAGTAGTTAACCAAATGGTTCCATATGATCACTTTCATATCAACCATATTCTTCTTCACCATAACTAGTTCAAGTGACTCAAATGAACTAGTTAGAAAGTTGTTCAATTGCTAGGAAATCTTATGTAACTACACAAGACACAATCGAAGCAAAAACGATTTGATTCACTCGAATCGTTTCATGAACTATATAGCCACGGTTTGCAATTTGCATTCCTTAGTTTATATAAGAATAAGTTCACAAACATCGTTTTTAGATATAATCTACTCAAGTTCGCGGACTGGGTTTGTCAGAGCATTGATCGGTCGAACTCGCATGCGTTGCTATCTTAAGCATGTTTGTCAATGTTAGTAATAAATGAAGGAGGGTTTTTGACGGTTTGAGCAATATTTGAGAAAATATGGAAAAACTAGGGTTTTTGCTCAAACGAAGGAGTTCCATGAGATGAAGGAAATAATAATAATAAAATAAGGGAATATAGGGTGTGGGACCGTCCACGTCTAGGGAATGGCCGGCAGGCTCGTACGCCCGGTCCTGTAACACCTTTTCCTATTTTTTATTATTTTTCATCGTGTGAAGGAAATATGGAGAAACTAAGAGTTTTGCTCGAACGAGGAAGATTGCTCGAATGAAGGAGTTTTCATGAGATTAGGAAAAATAATAAAATATAGTAAAATAATGGAAATATGCGTGGGGCTGGCCACGGCGGCATGACCGGCCGGTCGGTAGGCCCGGTTCCCTAGACGCCCTTTTTGTTATTTTACTAATATTATTTTTTTCCCTATTTTGCATAGGTTTCCTCGTTCGTCCATATTTTTGAATGCTCGTTCCTGCATTATTTCTAAGTACACTTGCACCATTTTCTCGGGGCTTACTCGGCAGGGGCCCAGATCCCCGACTAGTGAATATTTATTACTAATTCATGAAATTCAACTGAGAATCAGTCATGAAACGGAGTAATAAAATAAATTTAGTATCTATTACTAATCCATGAAATCCAGCTGAGGATCAGCCATGGAACATAGTAATGAGATAAGATGATTATCTATTAATAATCCATGGAATCCAGCTGAGGATCAGCCATGGAACGGTGTAATGAGATAATATAGATTTATTTTCTAGGAATTCAGTTGATGAATGTCACGCTAGAGTTAATCTATGAATTGCTCTATACTAGCATGCAATATGTCTAGGAGCGAGTTTATTCGAGAATCGAGGTATGAGATGATAGAAGCATCATACTCATTTTGAATATTGGTCGTGTATAGTCAGGGAATAGTATGCCATCCTAAAGATGTTAACACTTTGTACTAGCATGCAATATGTCTAGGAGCCGTCCAATCATTAAGAGATTCTATACACATTCTCTCTACACAGTCAGGGAACAAACAGTGTGACGTCCTGAAGACGTTAACGCTCTATACTAGCATGCAATATGTCTCGGAGCCGTCCAATCATTTCAATTTTATGTAAAGGTACTGATGAAATATGCGAAGTGTCGAAAAGCTCATCTGAAAGGCTTTACGAATAACATATTCATCATAGATATGAGAGGATGTTCGCTCAGTCAGAGATCGTGAAATGGTTCACGAATCATAAAATATGAGTTTCACATACATTTTTGAAGTCTGTCATGTACCCGACATTATGAGAAGAGGGTGTCCCTTATCATATTTAGTGTCAATACTTAGTATTAGGCTTATTAGTAGTATTTAGCTTATTAGTGGGTGTCTTTATAAATTGTAAGGGTGTGGGTTGATGTAACCACCTGGAGGCTGTTCAGTCGTTGGATGCTAGGTAGTGAGTGAGGGCTATATTAACTACTGAATTTGTAAAGAAACTCTCAATCCAATTTAATGAAATCAATCGTTCATTCGATTTAGGCTGTGTTCGCAAGAACCAGAGATTTAGGCTGTTCGCAAGAGCAGAGAAGCTTGATTCTCACGGATCAAGTGTTTATCCTGTCATTGTACATCCAGGTACATGACAATTGGTATCAGACTCGTTCGATCCATGGAGGTGTTCACTGAAACCCAACCTCAACAGATCTCTGAAATTCCAAATTTATCAAATGAAAAATGGGTAGAAATGAATGGAAAATTGGTACCGATAATGAAATTGGAAAGATTAGCAAGTGCTGAATTCGACACTTGATGGACAAGAACGGTCTACATCGAGAAGATTCCCTTCGGAGGTGGGGCAAATCTTTAGACAGGGCGGAGAAGAAATTGGATCAGATCATGTTTCTTAAGGATACTGGTTTATCTCATCAACCTCCTTGTAGAGTGAAAGTTGCTTCTACAAATGGTGATGAATCTTCAGATTTGGAGTTGATACCTCAAATTTTTTTTCCTGAAAACGAAGATGTTGAGTCACTTAATGATGTGAGATTCCAGTCTGAAGAAGTTGCTTAACCTGCGATGATAGATTTCTCCGAGTTGAATCAAATCAAAATTGGTGAAGTGAACGATTCTGCTCTAGAATTTTACTTCAACAAGTTTGGGGAGAATTTCGAAAATCATGAATGCTTCAAGGAGTTATTGTCTATTCTTTACAGCAAATCAAATTCTATGGCTCGTTCTTATTTTCCACTTAATGACACTCGTTCATTATTCGACAGAGGTAAGTGTGGCCTTATTTCATTGAATTATTCTGAGAAAATGTCTCTTGTATGGATTTCTCGCTTTGGGTACCAATCATATTTTCGATCTAGGCATTTGATTTTTAGTTTGTCTGTTGATGATGATACAATTTTTGATGAGAGGCAGCTGTTTGTTAGAATATTTAAGAGAAGATTCGCTAGAATAGTTGAAATTGATGAGGCACGAGCACTGTGGGATATCTTGGATGGGGGTGTAGTATGGAGGAGTAATGGTGCTGATGGTATTTTCTGGAAGCTACAACTTAGTTTACATCATGATTTAAGAGACTTCATGCCTGCAGTGCATTACAATTTAATTGTTGATGTACGTCTCTTCCTTAATTTCTATTCTAACTGCAGTGTGTTTGATCGTGGTAAAGAGATCGACCTTATTCTATGGGTTTCTTGTTTTTCTACACATGATTAGATCGATAGGTTTTCTGGTTACTGGTGGGAATTTTCAGATCTAGTTTTTGTAATCAACGTTAATATTGGGATATATACATATGTACACAGTAACGATTTGCCTCATCATATGTCCACACTGGAAATTATTGTGTAGATAGTGCAGCTCCAAAGGAAAAGATGAATCAGCAATGGTCTAGACGTTTCAAAGCTGCTGGAGATGCACAAGAAGCAGTAAGTGTTTTTGCATATACAATAATAGCAATTAGATTTACACTCAAAATTGATGCAATTTGATATGTTATCATAACCATTTCTATGCATGTAAATAATCAATAATAACACTGCGACTTATATTCCAAGAGAGGATGTTTTTTTGTTTTTTTTTTGGGAGAAATGGGTTGACAATTGGCCGCTCGATCTCTATGCTTAGAGAACTTAAAAGGTTAAGCACAGTGAAGCTAGATTTTTAATATAAAAGTTCGCATTTTGAGTTTCCTCATATCCTTCCTGGACAGCATATGGGCTATAATCATATTGAAGAAAACAAAAGAGTTTCCCTTTTATAATTATTTGGATGCAGTTCACATTCCCGAATTGTCATCACCGTGATTTGCTATGGGTATGACGTGTCGCTAAAAACAAGATGGGAAATGTACTTTGATTGTGTTACCTGGTTGCATCTTAGAGCTTCTCCAATAGTCTTGTGGTCAGTTTCCTATGTGGCATTGGGGGAAGACATCCTTTACCTTATCTAATAACCAATTTTCTTAAATATAGGGGAGAAAAAAATTTCATCTCCAACCCACCTACTTTTTTACCAACATTTTGCCTAGCTGTCTTTTGTTTTCAAATTGAAGAAAAGATTTTATTTTGATATTTATTGACCGAAAAATAACCATTATATCTATTTTCTGCCTGAGCTAGCTCCATTTTTCTGATTATTATGTTTCATAGTTAACGATTCAATTCGAAAAACGGTAAGATTATATGTTTTCTAAGATGAGATCATTGAGATGTAGCCGACCTATATCTAAAGTTTGATTACATATTCAAAAGAATAAGAAGTAAGAAAAATTACAGGCCCCAACTATCTTGTTACTAGGGTGATTAACTGATTATATATTTTGGTTAGTATGCTTGACCTGTAACAACAAAAAAAGGTGTAGCTGAAAGTGGAAGTATGGATTGAACAAGTGAAAGGGGAGGAGTTGGTTTTGTTTGGATGTGAACTGGTGGTTGAGGTGAGAGAATTTTTGATAATTCAAGGTGTTGTAGCTCGAGTATTTTGGAGAGGAGCTAAAGATCATCTCTGTAATGGTTAGTACTTGAGAAGATGCGGAGTATATGGCATGAAGTGGAAGCCGGGGGTGAAGCTGGGAAAAATTACTTTTCGATTGTATGATTCTGAGATAATGAAAAACACATTGATCATATATGATTTTTCTTTTATGAGTGTGTATTGATCAAATATGATTGATCACCTTTTCAGAAAAATAAATATATAATTGATCCAAAATAGTAGTAGTATTGTCATACTTTGATTTTGATTTCGTAGCATTCTTCTTGGTGGCTCGTGAAAAGAAGAAGAAAAGAAGTAGTTTTTAGTTTTAATCCGCCATTAAAATTGTTATTAACTTAATTGAATTTATTATTTATTAAAAAAAATGCTGATTAGGATGGATAGACATCTTCTATGTGGACCTTTAAAACAAGAGGTTGAGCAAGAGGATGTCTACCCAAAATTATGCCAAGTCATCTACACATTAGTTATGGAGGTTAGGGTTGGAGAATGATTTTAGGAATTTTGGATGTGCATCCTACGTGTACTAAGACTTTTTTACTCACACACTTTCCATTGGAAAAGCTCTTAGCCAACTGAGATCACAAAGTGACGAAACTGAAAACATGTAATTATATTATTATGCTAAATATGTTTATGATTATTGCTTTATATATGGTATTCGTGAACTGTCTTTTTGCTGTAACCGAGCAGGCAGAAGAGGAAGAGCTGCTGCGAGTAGATTTTGCGGAGTAGGGAAGGTAGCTTCCTCCTAAGGAAAGTTCACAAGTCTGTGATTCAAATAATATCACTCCTGGACCTGAATTTATGCATGTTTTTTCAACTCAGACTAAAGAATGATCCTGAGTGGAGATCAGTTAAGGTATGTCTTATGTCTGTTTTCTACTTTGCCATGCATCTATCTCTCTTATTATTAGAATTATTTATTTTCTCGTAAGTTATTTTTTTTGTAGGTTGTCTAATGTTCCTGGTGACAAAATTATGTCTTGCGTTCGCTAGCAAAACACTTGCTGGTTTCGATCCAAATACCCTTCCGTACCTGTATGGTTGGGTAAGTATTTTCTGTTCATAATCGTAAAGATTGATTTAGTTTGATGGGAACTTTTTTTTGGGCATTGTTTTTATTTTAGAACCCATGCATTTGTTGCTAGGCATCTGCTGCTTATAATGTGCTTTGCTAATACAAACACTTGATATATAATGTTGCTATGTTGCAGGATAAAGATTTGATTGCGCTGGCATTGGCTACGTATGAACTGCATTTCTTTATTGTTAGAAGAGAGGTTAGTATGAAAACTGATAACATGCATTTTTTTATGCATGAGGGTAGCCATATCTGGTCAGAAGATTGTGCTCTGTCTTGTTGCTGTAATTTAGTATTTTGGGTTCACTTATCATTTGTTTTTTAAGAACACCTATGGTCATTTTGCTCTGTGTAGGACGTTCGTGGTAAAGAATTAACGGAAGGTGCTGAACATAGTGTGGCCAGAAAGGTTTACGTGAGCATATATGGGAAAGTCGATAAGTGCAGAATGATGGATGTAAGGAGTAGTTGGTTATGATAGTAGACGTTTTACTTAAAAATGTATATTGCAATTTTGGTTTTCTGACAACTTGTTTGTAGAATGTATCATTTTTTAATGTAACAACTCGTCTAAAATTTTAATGCAATACGTTCTTTTATATTACTTGCATATGGTATGGTGCGAATATGGATTTAGAAAAATGTTTATTGGGTGGTTAAGGGCAAGGAAGGTGTAGGCGCCCCATAACAGGAGAATATAAATATCACTCCCAAATGTGTTACACTAATATGTGTAATATCTTTGTTACAGAAATTAGTGTTACTTTAATTAATTTAAGTCACACTTATTAGTGTGACCCTTAATGTGTAACAAAAAAAGAACACCATATTTATTACTCTTATATGTATCACATTAAATAAGAAGTGACACATATTTGTCTAACAAAATGTCTGATTTGGTGTAGTGGAAGCTTGACTCTCACGAATCAAGTGTTTATCCTGTCATTGTACATCCAGCTACATGACAAAGTCATGTCAGAAACATGCGGTATCATGATTTTACGATTTTAGCCTTTGTCGAAAATCCATCATCAACAACGTGGAAGACAAATATCGTCATTTTTATAAAGATTAACCTTGACGACTATTAAGAAGTCGTCATTTTACATAAACTAAAACCTTCCGACCGTAACATTTGTGAGTAACTGAGACACACTCAAAACTTAATTAGAGCGTACAAACCTTAAAAACTGAACCCTGACACATTTTGGGACATATATAATATCTTTTTCCGGTATACAATTTTTTAACAGAGATAAGTAGCTTCATCTTACCGTCACAACATGGATTTGTGCATGTTAAAAGGTTAATTTTAGCAACTTCATCTTCGTACGGAGCTAGGCGCTCGTCTATCTAATAGAAAAACCCAGAGAAGGTGCATTTTGAAGCAAACAAACGATAAACATCTCCTATTGCAGCTTTCATGAGAAATAAGAACCTCTTGCAATCATCTATGGTGCATTTGCTGCCTTCAAAGGGACAATCATTTGCAAGATGACCACTTACAAATAATTGGTTGTGGTTGCACTTGAATCTTCCATTTTTTCAGCTCGGTTGAAGATGAAGTTGAAAGTATTTTTATACACTTAATGGATAGTATTTAAAAATACTAGTCGTTGAGCATTCAATTGAGCGTACTGTGTACTTCGCATTTTTAATTTTATATTAACAACAGGGTATATGGATCCCTAGTCGGCATCATACTTATCTTACGACCATGCCGACTATGACACTCTGACAATATTTAAACTTTTCCCAGGGTCGTCAAGGTAGTTACTTAAACACCACGCCAACTACAACTAGTCGGCATTGTAAAACATTCAGTATCCAGATGACTTACTACCACTTTAACATCGTTTAAAACTGCAGAAAAAGACTAAAAAATTTAACATAAGTATAACAGTTACTGACAAGTCTAAAACCACAACTACAATCTAAGAGTTCTGTATTAGAAACACTCCACAACACAAGCATATCAAACACATCTTCATGGATCCTTCTCATTGTTGTCATCTTCCTCCACCTCATCAGGGTTTGCAGCATCAGTAGCTTGGTCTTCCTCCACATCACCAGCTTTTTCGCCAGCATCAACTTTTGCTTTTAACTCCTTTCATGGACCCATGTAGTCAGCATCCTCATTGAAATAGGGGTGTTAGAGAACTGCTCGGTCGAAATCGCAAGCGTTGCTGTCTCAAGCTTGTTGTCAAGTTTAGTTGCCAAATCTATAAGTCTTGATTTCTAGTCTACTTATAGCTAAGTCTCGGATTAGCATAGAAAGTGTAATTGAGCATTAGACTTCATGGAGTTCATCGATTGGAGACGAAGAACTACTAAGGGGAGCTTGTGGAACTTCATCAACAAAAGGTATGTGGAGACTTGAACTCATCTATCACTCAAAAGTCTATCTACTCTATCTCCTATTTGAGACAAAAGTCGTATAGCTATATAGACTTCGATTATACACATTTGATATTTCGAGATGAGTTTAACTGTTAGAGCATAGCTCGGTTGAACCCACCAAGCGTTGGTATGTCAATTTTGGTTGTCATATTTTAGTGAGCCAAAACTCATTTAAGAGTTGCTTGATTATGTACTAGAGTCAACTTCGTATAGGTTAGCTTGAAAGTATTAGGATATGAGACATTACAAGTATTGCGAAGACTTGAAGAAGTAAGGATCTACAATGACAACATCATCCTTCCACTTGAGGTTAGTGATATTTGACTTGAACTGTTTCATTCGCTAAACGTATCTTTCAAGTCGTGCATATTGAAAACAAAACTGCGAAGCATGAATGATTATACTCTAGTTAGACATAGTATTAAGGAATACAATACGAGGTTTATTGCTTAACCATTTAAACTTTGTAGATAAGACATCGACATAATCGTTTGAATGTTATTGTGATTATGTATGGGTATAAGGTGAAGATTTCATCCTAGGAAACAATGCTTTACATTGGTTTTAAGGAAGTAAATTCATGGACTTGTTTTGTGAATCGAAAGAGAAATCGCCAGGAATTATTGGTATTGTTATTCATTGCATATCTTTTGAACTACCAATATGTGTGATTAGTATAACCGCTCATGACTTGTTTATGTTCTTGGTAAAACTATTCACAAAGCCTGACTTTTGTATTGGTATGACTTTTATTAGTGAAACAAATCTTAAGTAATCACCTGAGATGGTATGATCGATTTTGTGTTATTGGTATGACAGACTCTGGGTAAAGGGGAGACAATCCTAGTAAGAGGTGTAACCTATCACAAAGGGGAATCGATCCTTGTATGAGGTGCAGCAAGTTTTTAGCAGAAAGAGGAACCGATCCTATGGACATGTGCAACATGTTTTTAGGCAAAGGGGAAACGATCCTATGGATATGTGCAGCAAGTACAAGTTAGATACCATATATATATGGGGAACCGATCCTAGTACCTAGTCAACCGAATTTTGGAAAGCTAGTGTGACTATGCACAGTACTAACATGGAGGTAGAACCAAAACTTGTTTTGGTATAACCGTTAAACCCATGATTGGTGATTGAGTGTTCTTGATCAATCACATAGTTCTTGAAAGTCAGATGTACCAATTCTAAACTTGTTTGGAAGTGTGCAAATCGGTTTCAAGATTGTAAGTATGAAAGAGGACTTACAAAGTAGGGATGTCGACATACTTTGAACATGTGCAGTAACGCTAATCTTTAATTATTCAAAGTTATTCCTTAATAGCTAAAGGAAGAAAATCCCGGATCGAATAAAATAAATTGATAATCTTTTATTTAAGGTTTTTAATTTTATTTTTGGAAATGAAAATTAGTAATGTGCATTTTCTAGTTGGAGATTCTCTAAGAGATTTTCGGTCATTATTTTGGACAAAACGTTTCTAGGAATTATGGAAACCGAATCTGGAATATATTGAATATCTTGAGAATATTTTTTGGTTTTGGAAATTCCTTGGTGTCCAAACTTCCTTGGTCTATAAATATGAAAGTTTGCATTTCGAGCAAACTAAACCTCGTACATCAAGAACTATCTCAGTTGTGCTAGTACTGGTGAAGCTGCCTATTCGGAGAGGAGAGTAACCTAATTAGGCGAAATCTCTTACGGCCGCTCAGTTTAAAGTCTTCTTTGAGATTGAAAAGCTCTATTAGTATCGTTGGTGGGAAACTAGATAATTGCGGTTTATCTTTTGTTTTCGATTGATTTGATTGACTAACGATAGTTGAACTTTGATTGCACGTAGTTTATTTATGCTTGAGAATCTTCTTTTCTGATATAAGAATCACTCAAACTAGATCGAATTTTCGACGGGGATCTTTAGACTGTTTGTAGATCTAAAGACGTCTTGTGATAATCTATTGTTAACAGACTCCGTTCTATGCGTGATTGATCACAAGAGATTCAAGTTGATTGTGTGCAGGTGTTTATTGAAGATCTAAGAAGATTTGAAGACAAAGAAGACTTTGAAGATTTCTGATTTGGGATTCATAATCTTTGGTGTGCACAATACTTGTTTCGGTATAAGAGGATCCAACTATAATCGGTTTATCTTTGTGGTAGATTAGATTGGTTAGTTGTGTAGATTGGCATCAATACAATTCTTTGTGATTAAAAGTATTGATTGCAAAATCTTAACAATTACTTCGGTAGTTGATAATAAGATAGATCTAATAACCTGACGAAGGAGTTTATTGAGATAAACAGAAGAGCCTTTGTCGAACTCATATCACTTGGTTGAAAAGAGTTGATACCAAACAGATTTGTTGTTCCTTTACTGTTTGGAATACGAACCAAAGGAATTTTTCCAAGTACGTGACTTATTATAAGTTAGAGGCGTGGGAATACAGACGGAAATAGGTGAAATATAGGTTTAGTTGCTTGGTCTCAACTATATGAAGTTGGTTTGATTTTGTATAACGGCTTAATCCTGAGAGTATTCAATTCTGGACAAGGTCCTGAGGTTTTTCTGCATTTGCGGTTTCCTCGTTGACAAAATCTTGTTGTGTCATTTACTTTTATTTTCCGCAATTATAATTGTTGTTATTATAATTTAAAGTAAATTATACAAACGCTAATTCCTATTTACTTGATAAGCAATCCTATTGTGTTTGGTTAAGTCCGAACCTTTTATCAAGTAAACATACTTCGTTGTTGTATTGTCTCGACTCAGTCCATAGACAATCACTTTCGGAGAAAAGACTTATAGGTGGAAAAGTTTTAGATTGAGGTATATTTAGGTACCCTCGTCTTTTCATTAATTGGCTTACATATTTCTCGAAATATGTGTCAGTAAGCTTTCGCTTTAACCAAGTTCATCTTATATTCTTGACGAAATTCAAAAGATGATCATGTGAAAATCGCCTGGTAACATCTTACATGATTTATGTGAGACAGTCATTTGATGTAGACTCAGAATGTTTCGTATTGATCATTCAATCACTTGAAAATTGCTTTGAAGCTAATAGTTTCTGTGAGACAACTATTGTCGTCTTCCGAGAATGTTTCAATGGTTGAAACGGGAGTTTAGAACAAATAACCATGATTGGATATAGCACAATACTTGTATGCTAACTGTTGCAAGTTATTCAAAGTCCGGGAACCATGATATGTATACCCATATGCGTACTGATTGGTTGAGTAGAGGTCCGGGAACTAAGTACGCATACCGGTACGCGTACTGGCGTGAGGTTCAAGTTCCGGGACTTTACTGAGTTTGGTGGTATGCGTACCTGTTCGCATACTGGCAAACCCAAACTTAGTCTGATCACTAAGGTATGCGTACCCGTTTGCATACTTGAGTGGGTTATGTTCTAAAATCGCTTTGTTCATAAACTAATACATTTATATATTAAGGAATGCAATCTTTTGCAAACCGTGGCTATAATGTTCATGAATTGATTCGAGTGAATCACAATCTATTTTGCTTCAATTGTGTCTTGTATACTTCTATGAGAATATAAATGATTGAACAACTCTAGAACTAGTTTCATTTGAATCATTTGAACTAGTTATGGTTAAGATGAATAAGGTTGATATGAAAGTGTTCATATGGCTAACTTCGGTTAACTATTGTTGAGCCAACAAAGGTGCACACGTTTAGGTATGGTTACTCATACCTAAATGAAGTCACTTTTCATTTGTGTGTCACAAGCTAAGTTTGATCTAACGGTTGAAAGATATTAGCTTGATTCCAATCAGGTTTTCATCTAACGGTGAATATTGAATACTTTTTTACCAAGGTAACACTGATTGCAAAGCCTGATTTGAAGACTATATAAAGGAGAACTCTAGCAACTGGGAAACCTAATCCCCACACCTCCTGTGTGATAGTAGTTGTGACTAGAGTCGATTCTCCTTTAACCTTAGGTTTTTCCAAAACCCTGTAGGTTAACAACTTGAAAACTTCATTGGGATTGTGAAGCCAGACCCAAATATTTTCTCTGTAGTTACGTGTTCTGATCTTGCTGTTTTCTATCGTGATTGAGTACTATCTTCTCTAAGATTTCTCGAGATTTAATCTCCGATAGGCAAGATAAAAAGTAGTCACAAACATCTTCGTCTCATCGTTTGTGATTCCACAATATCTTGTTTCGCTACCATACAATTAAGATTATTGTGAGGTGATTGATATTTCTAGGCTGTTCTTTGGGAATATAAGACGGAACAAAACTCATAGGTTTATCTGTGGGAGACAGCTTTATCTATTCAATAAAATTTTCTGTGTGAGACATATTGGTTTATCAAGTCTTCGACTTTGGGTCGTATCAACTCTTAGTTGTGGGTGAGGTCATCTAAGGGAATCAAGTGCATAGAGTCCTGCTGGGATTCAGAGACGTAAGGAGCGCAACTGTACCTTGATCAGTGTGAGATTGGTTAGGGTCAACTACATTCCAGTCCGAAGTTAACTTGGAGTAGGCTAGTGTCTGTATCGGCTTAATACAGTGTGGCGTTCAAATCTGGACTAGGTCCCGGGGTTTTTCTGCATTTGCGGTTTCCTCGTTAACAAAATTTCTGGTGTCTGTGTTATTTCTTTTCTAAATTATATCTTTTTATACAATTGAAATATCACACGTAAGTTAATCAATAGTGAATCCAACCTTTGGTTGTTGATTAAATTGATTGACACTTGGATATTGGTTTTTGATACCGTCCAAGTTATTTCTTATATTCAATCGGGCTCGCAAATTCCTATTTTTTTGATTGCAGATTAAATTGAGAAATTGAGAATAACTCGTTGATATACTTTTCTTAAGATTGAGTATGACTGTCTAGTTGATTCTCTTGAAAGTATATTAGAGTTAGTCCATACAGATTGCTACGCGACATATTGGGTGTGGTTGTTGGACCCCCGTTTTTTCAAGGGGTTCACTCTAGAAAAGTCAGATGCCTTGGAAAAAAAATTCTTGGATCAAAATCCCCTTCTTCTTCCTCTGATGATGTACAACATTCAATGTAGTTGAGGGGATTGCTAGGACTGTTCATATTCCTCAGAAATTGTTCAGGATTATTCTTAGCCATCACAAGTAAGTCTCTTACAGGGTTCTTCTCTCCAGTTTCATCACAAGGATCTTCTAAGAAGGATAAACCTTTTCAATCCAGGATAATACCTCTGCTTCACTAGTAGGATAAGGGAGATCCTCTATGTTATCCTTTTGGAACCTAAACAATATACAAGTACAAGCCATGTGTTCATAAAAGAGTGTTGAACCTCGAATAGTCGGTATGTTATAATTTTTACGGCAGTGCCGACCATAAATTTTACTAAATAGTTGTTACCTTATTGTTTTAACGATCACGTCGACTAAAAATGTGGCTAAATAGTAGGTAGCTTCATATTTCAAAATAGTGACGACTAATACCCTAAAATTAACTCAGGAAATACAAAGTTCCTGTGACACTAAGCCGACACGGTATAAATTACTGAAGATAACGACAGAAGTAGGAAACATAAGCCGACATCATCCAGATTTAAATACCGTGCAAACCCTGGTTTCTGGGTAACAATTGCCATTAATTATATCAAAAGTCGGCAGGATCTTCATCCTGCGATAGTGTCGACTAACATAAAATATCAACAATCGTGGTTTCCCTAATTTATCGACCATGACGACGTCAACCCAGAAATCAAAATTTTCATTGATCTGACCTAATATAACAATCAAAACACACAATTGAATAATGGATTTGAGTTTAAACTTCACTTACAGTTTCCTTCTCGCCAATAGTGGGTTCTTTTCAACATCTTCAGGGATTGGATATTTGAGTTCACTGATTTCACTAGATCCAACTTTTCTCTTTCTCTTTTCCATTGATTTGGAGGTTTTGATATCACCTGTTGATTTTGTATTGCTACTTGATTGCTTAGGATCAACCATTTTTGTGGAAAATCAAAGTTGACGATTTTGCATAGGTTGATGGAAGATGAAGGATGAAGAAGATTCAGAGGAAGATTAAGTATTTTTTAGGTTTTAAATTTTAAGTTTACAGATTTAATGGAAATGGAGTGTACTTTTAAAGTTAATTAGGTCAAAGACATTAAGATAAAACCGTCAAATTTAACCACCCCTTAGTAAGGGCACTAGATTCATTAAGATTTGGGTATACCCCTATTAATATGGGTATACCCAATCTGGCCGGGGAATTTGACATCCACGTATTATTTCCGGAAAAAAATAAAAAATAAAGTCAAGAGGGCCAAAACATTACCGGGTCGTACGTAAAGTCAGACATAATCGGAACTTGACTACTCTAAATCTCAAACGAATGGAGAAGGGCAATCCAAATTCTGAAGTCCAGTCGGTAATAAGAACAACAACAGTACAGGAGTGTCAGTGGGCAAGTCAGTAATGGTTTCCTCGATTTCTTCCACCTGCTCCTTAAACCTCCTTCCAAAACCTACCTCTTGTTCCCTTGCTGTTGCTGATCCAAATTCAAACCCTAGAAAAACACAATTCATCAAAAATAACTTAATTCCGCAAAGCAATCTTCATCAAAACAATCACAATGAACCAGATCATCATTCTTATTCTTCTGATGATGGTATTGAATCTGATGTGTCTGACTCACAACCAATTCGTAAGCTGAAACCTAGTACGCAGCTAAAAAGATGGTCTAGAGCCAGATCAATTCGGTCTGGTCGAAGATTCAATATACCTCTTCAAATTACTAGTACTGAATCCATTAATACCACAACAAGTGATGTAAACTTCCAGAATGATCGAAATTCTATCTCCTCTTCTTCTACTTCGTCTTCCATTGCAGAGAAAAGTGATAGTGAAGATGAAATGATGGAAGGGAAATCAATCTATATGGTTTCTGATGGAACTGGATGGACTGCTGAACATTCTGTTGGTGCTGCTTTAGGTCAATTTGAACATTGCTTGGTTGATCGTAACTGTGCAGTTAATACCCATCTCTTCTCAGGGGTAATGTATTTTTACCAATTTAGACATCTGCAACTGTGCATTTTGTTTTTGTTAATAATGGCTGGCACTTGTTTGCCCAAATACCTTTGGTACTCAATATATGATGGGTATATCTTTTGTAGTTGTTTCGCTGGGTTGGGCTTTGTAACTGACCCTTTTTGTAATTTAGAATTCAGTAGGTTGAATTCAAGGTAGTTTGAAAGTTTTTGAACATATATCAAATGCTTTCCTTTCAATTCGTAAAATAGGATGTACACTAGTTCATAGCTCCAGTGATGGGGTATCATCACCCAATGATCATATTTCAAATTTAAAGTTCTTTTTGTTGAGTAATTGTTTCTGCAATGAATGTTTTTAGCCCTTTCTACCTGCTAGATTGATGATGTGGAACGTTTGATGGAAATAATCAAGCAAGCAGCCAAAGAAGGTGCAATGGTTGTCTATACTTTAGCTGACCCTGCAATGGCAGAGTCAGCTAAGCAAGCCTGTGATGTATGGGGTATCCAGTCAACCGATATATTAAGTCCGATTACAGTGGCAATCGCTGCACACATTGGTGTTTCCCCATCTGGCATTCCTCGTGGAGCTCCTGGTCACCATGTTCCATTAAGTGACGATTATTTTAAACGAATCGAAGCCATTGAGTTCACTATCAAACAAGATGACGGTGCTCTACCCCAAAACCTTCACAAAGCTGATATTGTTCTTACTGGTGTATCTCGCACGGGTAAGACACCATTGTCGATGTATTTGGCTCAAAAAGGATATAAGGTAGCAAATGTACCAATCGTGATGGGGATAGAATTGCCAAAGACGCTGTTTCAGGTAGACCAAAGGAAGGTTTTTGGCTTGACGATTAACCCTGTTAACTTGCAAACCATTAGAAAAACAAGAGCGAAAACTCTAGGATTTGGGGATACAATGACGGGTAACTATTCTGAGATGGATCATGTTAGACAGGAGTTGGAGATTGCTGGTAAAATTTTCGCGCAAAATCCGACTTGGCCAGTAATTGGTAAGCAAACATGTTTTTCCAATACTTTAACTTTGTTATGATTATTCTCACAGTTATATGTTTCAGTATCATTCCCGTTAGTAAGAAAGAATGGTGAATGTTGTTGCTGTATTGCTTAGGCTTAGTTTCTGCTTCGACCAGTTAGACAGATCATTTGATTCTGTTCAGTCACGAGATAAATTAGTGAAATACTAGGTCAAGGGAAGCTACAAACTATAACTGCTGAATTAATAAACTAACTAGATGCAACTGCGAGGCAATTCTGATCTTATTGTTGCTCTCTTTGATATTGCAGAGGTGACAGGAAAAGCAATTGAAGAAACAGCGGCGGTTTTATTGAGGCTTTATCATGATAGGAAGCAGAAGTGTTCAATGCCGCGTATCTCAAAACGTTACTAGACTGTAAGTTCTTTTGTCAAGTCTGTCAGTGACGTGAGATTTTGAAGTTGAACAACTAGGTGTTACTCTTGCTTATCACAGCCAAAATCACATTCCTCTGGAGTCTGGTCTTTGGTTCTTGTCATATTTTATCTTTTTAAAACAAGCTATTCTTAGTTGAGGATCGAACAAATTTATTAACCACATTATTCTACATTGAAATTGTATATAACAATTTTAAGTATACATATTCCTAAAGTGACAAAGTTTCATCCAAGAATAGCTTGAGATTGGATGATGGATGTCATGTGACCCTTCAGTTGGTTTTGGATTCGGAACTTTGACAAGGTCAAACTCAGTTGGAAGTGAAAAACCATCTACATTCTGAATTATCTAATTGATTACTCCCATTTTGCTCTTTGAATCTCTATTGCCAACGTTTTTTTTCTTTCTTTTTTTTCCTGCAATTTTCTGCTTTTTAAGATTCTGCTGGCTTCAATTTATTTTTTCACATGATGCAAATGTAAATATTTTGTTAATTTGAAAGGGATGGTTAAAAATTTTTTTTATACAGTAACAGCTTTTCTAGAACTGATGAAGATTTACAAGCCTTTCTGCGTTCTTATTTTGAATTACAATCAAAATTCTAACATGAAACCCCACATAATTGGGTATGCACTTTAATACATCTCACATTTGCATTGTCCCGACATCCTTCTGCAGCCTAAAGCGACGTAAAGAATGTGATCGGCTACTAACACAGCCACAGTGCCAGACAGGCTATGTATATACAGTATAACTTTATGAACTGCTTTACTTTATACGATTTGAGCTTTTAAATTGGACGGCATATGAAAACAAACAGAAGCGACCAATTTCATTTGAAAAGATCTTAAAAAAAGGAAAAGAAAAAAGCTGCTGTGTATATCAAATGACATCACTAACTTTGATGGCTTCGTCTTACATTATGTATTTGCTCTCTTTCTCGTTATTCACATATATATTCCTTCTGTTCTCTGTCTTTTTCACCATACTGCATGCTTGAACATTTCCACTTGTCATCATCTCGATCAGTATTTCTATTAAAAAGATGTAATGTGCAGATCTATTGTATAACACATCCAAAACAGAAAAACAAGAAGTGGTACACGGGAATCAAATCTATGATATGATCAGTGTTAGACCTTGGCCCCATTTGGTTGTTTGAAAAGAAGGCAAAGGCAGCATGATTTTCTGACCACATGATCATCAATCTCCATAGATAGAAAAGTTGTACAACCTAAAACACCTACCTAAATCTAGTTTGCTACCATATACAGTCCACATTATTTGGCTATATCATGGTATAAACAAAACTAGCAGTACCTTCAACCTTGGCATGTCTTCTCCACTAGTTATCTGCTCCCACTATGATAAAGTAAGTTGTTCTGACAACCGGACACGTTTTTTCTTCGATAATCGCACACAAAGTTGCAACTCGTAGTGGTAGTCAAGCACCGCTCACGTCGCTACTGAATTTCCCGATGGAGAGTGTAAAGTATATCAGTATTATTGTTCCCATGCTTGACCTGCATCGTCAAATTAAATCACAACGGATTCAAATAATTTTTTCGTAACCCTGATTTAGTCATTCATATGTCAATTGCTGCTAATCTAGTCTAGGATTAAAAATATATGAAAGTGGAACACATAATCTGATTGTACATTTTGCCTCAAAGCTGGTCAAGATCATGAGGCAATGCCGTAGGCCATAATTGCCTCAGGATGAACATCATGAAACCTACGCTATAGGTCATAATGAACCGACTAGGAGCACCTCTGTAATGGAGATCAAATACACTTAACCAGAACTTAAACTAGCCATGGATGATTATTCTCCCAAAGTAAGGCTATAAATTTCGTTCGAGATACCAAGGGAATGGGACATTTCGTTGGGTAATTAAGATGGTGCCAAGTTTAGAGATCTCTAATACTTACAAGGAGGCAAAAAAGAAAAGTATCCTTCTCGGATCCATCATCCAATTCCGAGGTTGTGAAGATGACTTCATCTGATTACGATGCTTAGAATGTGATCTTTTCTTCATCAACTTGTTATTGTTATTGCTTTCCGCTGCAGCAACCGTGACCATTTTTTGGTTAACGTTGATATTTATCATATTTTGTGTGGTCTCAACGCTACCACTAACATTACTAGCCGTCACTACTTGTGGAAGGTCAACGAAGGTGCTCATCAATTTATTTGCAGATACACATTGTTCTCCGTTGACAAAACCATTTTCTGCAGAAAAATTACCATAAAATTAGTGATTCATACATACACTACACAACCTACCTAACATAACAATCACACATACACACACACAACATAACATTATAGGTAACTCTTGTTTTTCTTTTCAAATAATGGCTTCGTAAAATTTAGGTGACATCATTGACAAAATCAAGTCTAATGTATAATCAACATCAGTTATCACGTACTACTACCAACTATGTAAGAATTCAAACTTTGTAGGATTCAACCAGGGGAAAATTTTGGTATGCGAACTACTAATACTATCAACAACCAAAAACAGTTGACCTAACCGTCTAGCGTCATCATTCATACATCCCCACCACCTCTTCTTCGATAACTTCGAATAATCAGACGAATTAATTTAATACTACGAACTATTCTTTTGAGAAAGATTAGATAAAATGTTAGTGATAAGAAATTAGCAATTTGTGGATAATACGTCAATAGTAGGCGACTTTATTACAAGGGTATGAAAGAAGAAAAGGTTGAATACCTTTATTTGATGATTCATTTTCTGCACCACCATTACCAACACCACGCTGGGATGACACTTTTCTGGAAAGGCTTCTCTGAAACTTAAACGCCACACACAAACAAACAAAAATTAATAAAGCAAAATACCTTGAAAAAGAAATTTAATCCCAAATAATAGCAATTCATTTTTTTGCAATTTAGTTGGTTTATTTTGATGAAATGTTTCATGAACAAATGAAGAAAAAGAAAATCCAGTTTCTAGTCTTAGTTTCTTGATTAAATTAAGGAGAAGAAATTCTTACATTAGTATTTGAATTTGGAGGAGTATTGATATCTCTATGATGTTGATGATGATGATCATGAAGAGTGACTTGAGATAAGTTGTCAATATCTACGACAAAGCTATCTGTGGTTGAGTTTTCTTGTTTTTGGTGATCATGTTCAGAACTCAAAATTCTTTCTATACCCATCATATGCATGTCGGTTTACTAACTAGATAAAAGAGTATCCCCCTGCAAAACCCAGACAAAGAAGATATAGTACGATGATCAGTTAGAGAACGGACAAAGAAGAGAACGAGAACGGACTCTTTTATATATACGAAAGAATCCTAAAATTCTACAAGTATAAAAGCAAGAGCAATAAATGCGAGGATACTCCAAACCCAATAAAACAGTTAAATACCCCTTCTCCTTTCTTCTAAACCAAGAATCAAGATACAGGGGAAAAGTAATCACAAGTCTATAGAAAACCAAAAGAGAGTTCATTCTTTGGTCATTTTGATGACTCTTAGGTTTGACTATTGCAAATCAAAACCTTGAAAACTTAGAAAAAGGAGAACTGAAGTTTTATGGTATGACCAAGTAATTGAAAGATACATTACCTGATCAAAATGAATTATTCGCTGTGATCTTTGATTCTCCAAGAAAAATAATCCCAGGTTTAGAGAGAGAGAAAACTGCAATCATATATAGAAGTGGTTTTCTACATTTACAATAGAGCCGGCAAACAAGCCAAAAACCCGCGGGTTGATCCTTTCCGGACTGTGAAAACCCGAGCCCGGCTTGGCTGGTTTCCTATCAAGTCGGGTTAGAATTGGAGAAATGCTACCCCGTGAGAAAACGGGTAAACCCGTCCCGCACCGTAAACCCGCGGGTACACCCCGTATACCCGTAGTTTCCCCACAAGCCACATGTCGCACATCGCCGATCGCGTGTTACCTTTGTTAAAACCGAAAGAAAACTTATTTTCTTTGGTTAATCTGTCCCTTCGTCTCTCTTCTTTTTTCTTCTTCTGCAACTTTTTTCCTAAGAGGTAGCAGATGCAATCCAAAGGAAATAACTGATCAACAATCACTAAGCAGATCCAATCTTCTAACTCATTAAGTAGATCCAATCTATTTCCGACGATCCAACTCTGGTTCACAGACAACGAAGCTTTAACTTTTTATTTATATTTGTTGAGAAATCAACAATTGATTGATTTTATGTTGATTCATCTTCTAGTCTTAAGAGATCAATTCCATATTAGAAAGGCCTGATTTTTAAGTTGATTCATCATCTTCTGTGGAGAAAACAACAACATAATTGATTGCTGGTGTTGTTAGTGGGTTCACGAAGGGCATAGGGATTTGGATGGAAGAGTAGCACAGATAATCTGAGTTTGAATGGGTTTTGGTGTTGAGTTGCTGGTGTTGTTTTAGGAAAAATAGTGATTTGTGGTGCTGTTTTATGGGATTGTGATGATGGAAATTGTAGAATTACAAGATGGGTTTGGCTTCAATTGGCAATTGGAAGCAGAATCAAGTTTTCAGACGGCTTGATCTGAGATGAATGAAATCAGATTTGGGTTTGTATGATACTGAAGTGTGGATGCAATTCATGCCATGGAGATTGTGGTTCTCAAGTAGGTGTGATCTGGTGTTGTGTATGGTTATTGGAGCAGCAAGGAGTTGTGGATGGTGTTTGGTGAATTGCAGGTACCATGGATGCAGAAAATTGTATTATTGAATAGATGTTTCTGGTGTTGTGTTGCACATAAGCTATCAATGAAATTATGGAATGTGTGCTATTGAGAAGAGAACAAATTGAAGTCAAGTTGCAGCTGAAATTGTGATTTTAATGTTAATTGATCATCTTATGTTTTGATCTTCCCTTGTATCTAGTCTTGAACTCATATTTTGCTTCCTTGTCATAGATCTCACCCCAATTGTTTGCTTGATTGAAATCCCCCTTTCCTTGTCATTTATTAAGGCTTTGTTGGTTGAAGTTGAACTGTTATTGAATCGAAGGAATCGAGTATGGGTTTGTGGTTGCAAGGAAGGAGATTTAGATGGCCTGAATGTGGCCGGGAATAGATCAGAAATCAGAGGAAACTCTGTCAAAATTTGTTTCTGGCGAGTTGACTAACCAGAAACCATCCAACCCGTGAACCCGGAAGCTTTACCCGTTACGGGCGCGGGTTGGAAAAATGGCCACCCGTGAAAAATATCGACCCGCGGATTTTGGTCCGTGTTAACACGAACCCGTGCAACCCGTAACAAGCCAGCCCCGGCCCGCCCGTTTTCCAGCTCTAATTTACATAGAGAGAAAGTGACATTTATTTATTTATTTATTTATTTTGTGAATTAAGTGACATTTAATTTAAGACACAAAATTCTCAAGGTTTAGTTGCGCTGTTAATTTCAGTCAGACGAACTAGATATAAGATTCAGTTCTCTTGTAAGCGGAAGTTTTTCAATTCAAAAGAATTTCAGGCTGCTCAAAACTGAACAAGTCTTTTAATTAGGCTTCTCTTAAATATAGCCCATGCTTTTATGAATTATAACCCGTATAAAATAAGTCATTAATCTAACCAAACGGATCTTTATAGTTATTCAACATAACCCATAAAATTATATACAACTTTTGTATATAGCCCACAATATTATATGTATCCTCAAACCCTAAATCATTAAATATAATGTTCATATTAAATTTATGTATGATTTATGACATACAGTATTTGATGATTTATAAGAATACTCAATTTAATGTAATCATGATTGAGAAAAAAGATCATCATCTTAGAATTTCATATAGAATAATAATGCTAATGGAGTTTTAGAAAATTGATTTTAAGAAAAGAATCAAAACCTTTGTCATTTTTGAATTTCGATTAATGTTGTGGAGATTTTTTTAAGGGAACAATTAGAATATATAAGCTTAATAGTGTAGTCATGATTGAGGGAAAATAACATCATCTTAGAGAAAGATAAAAATTTTGGGTTTAGTTTGTTTAGGGGGAAAATTAAAAATTAAGGTTTATAAGAGGGAAATATGTGAGATAGTGAAAGAATAATTAGAGATAAATTAAAGTATATTTAGTTTAGATTTCAAAAGGTAAAGTTAGGGTTTATATTTTGATTTTTGGGGAAGAAGTAGGATTGTTAGTAGAAAATTAAGATTTGTTTGCTAAATTTGATTTTTCGTTTTAACTTAAACTTTTTGGGCTATAGTTAATAAAAGCGTGGGCTATATTTAAGAGAAGCCTTTAATTATTATACTACATTTTATTTACTCAAACTCGAGCTTGAAGGTCAATGACTTCATGTTTATCGTTTGATATATACCGTTGGATTTATTGCACCTAGTCAAAGTCGTTGACCTTGAATGCCATGAGCCTGTACCATTTACCCGGGTTGAGAGACGAGAGATCAAGTTTCATTCGCGAGGAGCAGTAGAGTGTAGAGTAATGTAAGGCTAGGGATTATTCTACAATACAGAGGGTTTCTGATCGCAGTCGTATGCGTCAAAAATAATTCACTTTCTCACTCAACTAAATTTAAATGAAGTATGTGGTAAGAAAGAGTTCGTTCCCACAGAGAGGCTTTTGTTGTTATAAAATTTCAGTTTCTTAATAACCAAGGGGGGATTTTTGTTTTTATCTAAGCAATAAAATAAATTGAAAGCAATAAAATAACTTGAATAATCAATAAGGAGAAGATATTGGTCACGGGATAGTATCATTCACAAACATGTATTTTCATCAATGACTAGAATTGGTATTTTAATCTCTCATTTACTAAAAGTCCTAGGATACCTTGATCGCAAGAGTATCCCGTGTATTTCTCGATTTTATCACAAACAACATTAAAAGATGCTATTGTGAAATCTACCTAGAAAGCAACCTAAAATGTAAAAGCACGATTAAGTTTGACTCCCTAAGAGCATTAAGTTCTATGAAATAAGACTAATCAATGCAAACAAACGTGTAAAAGCACTAATTCGTTTTAACAAAGGTTATGATTCATTTGTGACTAGTAGGATATATCAGTACAAGCACTACCCACAATTATGCTACTTGTAATCAGGAATTATCACTTTTTCGTATAATAACCCTAATCTAGTAATAGAGATGAAGACTAATCTAATTGATTCCAGACTCAACCAAACTAGCATTCCAATCATATAACAATATAAAGCATGAATCATAAACAATAAAGTTGAGACAAAACTAATCCATTGATTTAAATATCATGCTTGAGAAATCAACTTTTATCCCATAACCAATAATAGTATTTAGTTACTCATAGTAATGGAGTTCATCATAATCATTTTCATAAAATAAAGAAATGAAAAATATACGAAAGCAAACCCTAATAGAATCGCCGCTCTCCTCCAAAACTCCAAGTAGAAAAATACGTCCTCCACAAAGTTGTACAAAACTTTCCTTTTTCTAGCTCTTCTTAGGTGAAGTCTTCAAAAGATTAAGTCCAATCTCCAAAGTCCAATAACAAGAAATCCACCAAGCCCATATGTGAGGAGTACCCAAGTGAAAATATGTCCCAAAACAGGTCGTCGGAAAAAACTGGGTCCACCGTCGAAAGTTGGCCGGAAAAGAGCTCAGGTGACCGGCAAAGTCAAACCGGTCACCGGTCAAAATATGTCAACGAGTCAACTCGGAAGTCATACCGAGTCAACTGAGTCAGGTCCTGATTAGAGTCAGCTAATGACTCATCTGAGTTGCCAAAGCCTAGGCCATCTTGCACAGGCCAAACCAATGTTACAGCTCCAGTCCTGCGGTGATGGTGCAACAATCCACAGCTGTAACAGCACACCACCATTGCCTCAAGCCATCTCAAGCTGCAACTTCAGTACTGCAACTCACCAACAACTGCGTCTCAATACCACCAGTGCCTAAATTGCATCCACAAACCAGCTTGAACTGCAATTCCACCAAACTGCACCATTCCATTTCTGCCAAAACCACCATCATAACTCAGCCATACCACCAGCATTTTCACACATCAACACTGCTTCAAATTACCAGCAAGACTGCACTGTATCACTCTCTAAACAATTGTATAACTACCTGCTTCAACTCCATGTCCAGCTGGTGCTCATGTATACTTGCAAATGCAGCTGCAAAACGACAGCAACCAATTTCTTGCACCACTCAAGGCTACAGCAACAACAATTCAACATCACCTGCAACACTTCAAGCCTAGCCATTGATTTCATTTCAACTCCATACACATCCAACACTTTGAACTGCAGCTTCATTACCATCTTCGTCTCAGCCGCACAACCTTCACAGCCCATGCTAGCTTTTCCACCTGCAATGTATATGGCTTCAAACACCACCAGGGCAGTGAAACTCCAGCCATTAGATCATCACCTGCCATTCCATGAAAACTTCAGTTCATTGCAGACCCTTCATCTCTGCCTCAAACTCCATGTCTTCTTATATCCCTGCAACACAGCTCAGTCAGCTGCTCACCCATTTCTATTGCCACCAGAACTCAGCTTTTAGTAACACAACAGCCTACTTCCCTGCAAATGCATATCATAACAAGCCATTGCTTCAACTCCAGCCATCTCCATCATCCTCCAACACAAGACAATGCTCCAGCACAACCAGCTCTGGCTCAAGACCATTAGAACCACCTCCAACTGCACTTCACCTGCAACTGCAGTCCTTAACCTGCAAAAGCTGCTTCTATTGCAAGTTAATCAATCCCTGTAACTTGCAGCTCATCACCACCTTGACCACCAACTGAATCACAACTTTCAGAAATCATCACCTCCATCTCAGTAACAAGTCTTCTCAAATTCATCCCAGATTCGACAGAACCCTATTACTGCAGAAACCCATTTCTTCTTTGAGCTCAAATCTCAATCAGAACCTCAACCAACAGAGAAACCCTACTTCAATTTCTGTCTCTCCTTTGATTCAACCAAAATCATCTGCATCTTTACTTCTGAACAACAAGTTCTTCATAACCTTCTTCATCTTATCACCAGCAACAACAAATGTATCTCCTCTTTGCTTCAGAAACCCGAATAATCTTCAATCGACTAATTTCTTCATCTGGTTGTTCAATTCAACCAACACCATTACTGTATCTCTCAATTCCTCGAGTACCCATCTATCTGTTCTCTAAAACTTCATCAATTCTGCATTCGATTACCAAACTCAGGTCTCATGAAACCCTGATCTCTAATCTCTCTGATTTTCTCAATCTTCAAACACAGATCTCTTCTACTCTTTCACCAGATGAAATCCGGGTTGACTGATTTCTCTCATTTTCAGCATCAGCGGCTCAGCTTCTCGATCTCCCCTGAGTCCATTTCTACTTCTGAACAACAACCATTTTTCTCTCTTTTCTGGATTTCATAAGGACAATAATGAGGAGAAACATTTCTCTTGTTTTTAGGGCTAGGTAATGATAAGAAATGTTATAGGCACCCAACAACGCAATAGATAGAAGCACCCAGATTTCATTTGTGCTGTCAGTCTCACGGAACCGACTGCCCAAATGCTTTCTTGCTCAGCTGTTAGTTACGAGAAACTGACAGTTCATTCTCGCGCAACTTAGCCTGCTCCAATTGTCACCCGGGACTTTTTGCCATTTCCGCTCCAAATAAACATTTTCTCCTTCTTTTGCTCACAAGGACTCCATTGCACCTAATAACTCAAAACTAAACATAAGAGATGCAATTCACAAGGATAATAACAAAGAAAGCATAAATACTAGATATAAAATTAAGCGTTTTACAACACCTATCAAATTCCCCCACACTTAGACTTTGCTAGTCCTCGAGCAAATAAAAAAAAACTTATTCTGAAGGATACATACAACTCCTGTGAGGGCTTACTAGAGATATACGCACAAAACCTGCTTTTCCAACTTACTAGTTCTCCGTAATGATAGCATCCAACGCGTTAAGAAGACATAGAAATTCTGCACACTAGTCATAAGAAGTTAGACACATAAATGAACAGAATCTCATCCTTAAAAGTTGAGAGAGAAATAACCATCCCTTCTCGAAAGAAATTCGGGTTCGGAGTGATCAAAAGTCTCGACTCTGCCTCACAAGAAAGGGTTTTATGAAGTTGCTCTCAATAATAAATAGCTCTTTATGGGTCACACATGTGTCGAGGTAGGAATGAAGAGAGAATCCTTCGACACGTTGAATGGTAGGTAGGCAAAAACCCTCTGAATTGTTTTGAAAACTCACATCTTTTATTCATTTTGAAAACCCTTTTTTTCTGACGATCTCTAAGAAAGGAAATCAACCACTTAATGAAGGTGGGAATATGCTTAATTACCTCGTTATCCGTTCGGCGTGCAGTTAACACCACTCTCACAGCATCCATAAAAACGTCTTCGGTCTTCAATCCTTATCTTCATCTTCGTCTTCGGTCTTCGACTCTTGATGATGAAATCTTGAACTTCGTAGAATCTTGACAATGTGATTCTTTCCTCTAATTCCTTGTTGCTTGAAACCTCATTATGGATATTTATTCTTCCATTGGCTTTATTGAATGAAATACAAAAGCAAAAATAAACTAAACAAACCAAAATATGATGCAATGATTTTTTTCTTTTCCTTTTTTCTTTTTTATATGCAAGATAAAGTAAATACAAAATGAAACAAAACAAAGTAAACAAAACTAATAATGTACCTAACAAAATTTCTCTTGTCTCTTTTCTCTTTTTCTTTTTCTTTTTTTTTTTTCACTTTTTTTTATAAGAGACCTAGCATAATGGTGACCATGTCTCAATTTTTTTTTTGAGACAAGAGAAAATAAAATACAAAGAGATAAAATAACAATGCAAGTACAAAGGCCATGGTGTAAGTACTTTACCGCTCAATTCTTCACAACTTGTATGTTTCCATATCACAAACTTCTTGAATTCTCATCTTGATAATCTTCATTCTTGTACAATAGTCTTTAACTTGTAAAAATTCCGCTCCTTGTCTTGTTGCTATACATAAATCTGAAATCTGCTCATTTTTGTACCGTTGCTTGTAAACCTTAAACGTCTTCAACTTTCCTTCGAATTTGTGATGCTCCTCTTGTTGATGATGATGGTGTTTCTATGGACCTGTTGGTATAGAGAGAGATAAAGTGGATGGTGCTAACTGCGAACAAGATTACAAGTGGTATGTAATTTAGCAATTCGATGTCACCATTCATGATTGATAAAATAGCACTCAAGAGATCAAAATAGTGCTTCTATTGGTGGGAGGTTGGGTAGCTCACCATTCTATCCGGAGTTTACGTATGGTGACACACACTCTAAAAACACAAATTTAGACAGGTACAAAGAAGTGAAGGTCGGTGCCTCTCATGATGTAACATGGGTAGTCTCTACTATAGGGGATCACAAATCTAATACCGAATTCAGTCTGCACCTTATTTTCCACTGGGATGGTTAAATCCAACTTTAACTCTCATACAAGTAAGAAACCCGATCATGTTCTTTGTCATCTCTAAGTTCAGTGACTCTTATGAGAATCTCGATGTAATCTTAACGACATGTATACTATGTGACTCTAAACTAACTACAAGTTGGAGTTTTCTTATTCACTATTTTATAAAAAAGTTGAAAATTTCATGAAAATTTTACAATGCAAATGCAACCACTCCCCCACACTTAAACTTTACATTGTCCTCAATGTAAATTGAATCGTCCAAAGAAAGTCAAGGTGGGAAATCCTATATGATAATGACAAGAAATCAGAAAAAAAAATAAAAATAAAAACAAAATAAGACAAGAAAAACTAAAAGCAAGACAAGAAATAATCATCCTATGGGTTGCCTCCCATTTAGCGCTTGGTTTAAAGTCGTCAGCCCGACTATCTCCTTGCTTTCTATGACTCCTCCAGAGGGAGTGCATCCACAAAGTTAGCTCCTTCCACCACTTAGGAAGTGAAATTCTCATAATATGGTTTCAACCGGTGCCCATTAACTTTAAGTTCCTTGTCTGTAGTTGTGCTACGAATTTCTACTGCCCATGAGAAAACACATTAGTAACAATAAAAGGTCTGATCCATCGTGACCTTAATTTACCCGGAAATAAATGCAAGCGAGAATTAAACAAAAGCACTTTCTGCCCAATGCAAAATTGTTTCCTAGAAATCATGTTATCATGAAAGGCCTTCGTTTTCTCCTTGTAAATGCGCGATCTTTCAAATGCATCATTGCGAAGCTCCTCTAGCTCTTGGAGTTGTAACTTCCTTTGCTTTCCAGCCCCATCCATCTCCATATTGCATTGCTTAATATCCCAAAACGCCTTATGCTCAATTTCAACGGGTAAATGACAAGGTTTACCATACACAAGTCTAAAGGGAGACATCCCGATAGGTGTCTTGTATGCGGTTCTATAAGCCCACAAAGCATCATTAAGTCGCATGCTCCAATCTTTCCTTGTTGGATTCACCGTCTTCTCTAAAATGGATTTCACCTCCCAGTTAGACACCTCGGCTTGTCCATTTGTTCGGGATGATAAGGTGTTGCAATCTTGTGCGACACATTGTACTTATTCAACAAGGTTTGTAAAATCCTGTTTTTGAAGTGAGAACCCCCATCGCTAATTATGGCCCTTGGAATTCCAAACCTTGCAAAGATATTAGCTTGCACAAAATATGAAACCACTTTAGAATCATTAGTTGGGGTGGCCTTAACTTCCACCAATTTCGAGACATAATCAACAACAAGTAAGATATAAAAATTCTCATGAGAGTTGACAAAAGGACCCATAAAATCAATACCCCATACATCGAAAACTTCAATAAATTGAATAAAAGTTTGTGGAATTTGATTTCGGGAACCTGGATTGCCTGTTCTTTGGCACCTATCACAAGTTGTACAAAATATATATGCATCCTTGAACAAGGTTTGCCAATAGAAACCGCTTTCAAGTACCTTGTGAGCGGTTCTCTTACTCCCAAGATGTCCTCCGCAAGCATAAGAGTGACAAAAAGACAACATAGAATTAAATTCAGATTCGGGAACGCACCTTCGTAATACTTGGTCACTACCTTGTTTCCATAAGTATATATGTATTGGTTCCCTAACCTCTTAAGTTTGTCCCTCTCAGCACGAGACAAGTTCTTTGGGATTTGTTTAGACACCAAGTAATTCACAATATCCGCATACCATGGTTCTCCAAAGGCAATTGAGAATAGTTGCTCATCCGGGGAACTTTCACGCAATGGGATAGCTTCCTTGTCCACAACAAGACATCTCAAATGATCCGCAACAGTGTTCTCAATTCCTTTCTTGTCCTTGATTTCAATATCAAACTCTTGCAAGAGTAAGATCCATCGTATAAGCCTTGGTTTCGCTTCTTTCTTCATTAGCAAGTACCTAAGTGCTGCATGATCAGAAAAGACAACAACTTTTGTACCAATTAGATAAGAGCGAAACTTTTCCAAAGCAAAAACAATAGCTAAAAATTATTTTTCAGTGGTTGTATAGTTTTTTTGGGCCTCATTTAACGTTCTAGAAGCATAATAAATAACATGAGGTATCTTACCCACACGTTTCCCAAGCACCGTACCAACCGCATAGTCACTTGCATCACACATGAGCTCAAAAGGCTTGCTCCAGTCTGGTGGTTTAATGATAGGGGATGAAATCAAAAGTTCTTTCAAACGATTGAATGCCGCCATACACTTTTCATCAAAGTTAAAAACCACATCTTTTTGGAATAAGTTGCAAAGTGGTGATGCTATCTTGGAAAAATCCTTGATAAATCTACGATAAAAACCTGGATGACCAAGAAAAGAGTGTATCTCCCTCACCGTAGTGGGAGGGGTTAAAGCACGAATAAGGTCTATTTTAGATTTATCGACTTCCAAGTCTTTAGAAGATATTATATGGCCTAAAACTATGCCATGAGTTACCAAGAAATGACAATTTTCCCAATTTAGCACAAAATTTGTTTCAACACATCGTTCAAGGATTAGTGACAAATTGTGAAAACAAAGGTCAAATGAATCACCAAAGACACTAAAGTCATCCATAAACACTTCGATTATGTTTTCAACATATTCTGAGAAGATACTTACCATACACCTTTGAAAGGTAGCTGGAGCATTGCACAAGCCAAAAGGCATCCTTCTATAAGCAAAAGTACCGAAAGGACAAGTGAAAGTGGTTTTCTCTTGATCCTCCGGTGCTATCACAATCTGATTGTAACCTGAATAGCCATCAAGGAAGCAATAGTAAGAGTGTCCAGCTAAACGTTCAAGCATTTGATCAATAAAAGGAAATGGAAAATGATCCTTCCTAGTGGTGGCATTCAATTTCTTGTAATCAATACAAACCCTCCAACCGGTTTGCACACGAGTTGGGACAAGTTCGTTCTTATTATTCTCCACCACCGTCACACCTGATTTCTTTGGTACTACTTGTATCGGGCTCACCCACTTGCTATCGGATATGGGGTAGATGACACCCACGTCCAAAAGCTTTAGAATCTCCTTTTTCACAACTTCCATCATGAGAGGGTTCAAACGACGTTGCGCTTCCCTTGTAGGTTTTGCATCGTCCTCCAAACGGATTTTGTGCATACACACGGCAGGGCTTATACCCTTGATATCAGCAATTCTCCACATATGGCTGTCTTGTACTTCCTTAGCACCCTTAGAAGTTTTTGCTCATGTAATTCACTAAGCTTGTTAGAAACAATCACAGGTAAATCTTCCTTGTCACCCAAGTACAAGTACTTTAGGTGATCGGGAAGAGGTTTCAATTCTAATTTTGGAGATTTAACAATGGAAGGTACAAGCTTTTCATCACTGCATGGTAAAGAAATAAAAGGGATATTATGAGTTTCCGGGCATCCTTGTAGTAAATTAAGATCACCAAGGGCTTCCTTGACTTCATTACCACACTCTACACCATTATCCATGGATGTAGTTAAAACGGTTTCCAAAGCATCATCACCATTCAATTCAAACACTTGTTGTGCCAAAGTATCCATAACATCAATGGAGAAACAAGAGTGGACATCACTAGGATATCTCATCGTTTCGAAAATGTTGAAACGTTTTGTTTCTCCATCAAACTCCATAGTTAGCGTTCTCTTGTCCACAACAATAATGGTTTTCGCCGTTTTCATGAAGGGACGCCCAAGTAACAATGGAAGAGAGGAGTCCGGTGACCCTTCATTCATCTCTAATACGTAAAAGTCAGCTGGAAATACTAATTGATTAACCTGCACAAGAACATCCTCAACAATACCCATTGGGTAAACATTAGAGCGATCGGCTAATTGCAATACAATTCCAGACTTTTTAAGAGGACCTAACTCAAGTGAATTGTACATAGATGCAGACATAACATTAACGGATGCACCTAAATCCAACATAGCTTTGTTAAATGTGGTGTTACCAATTGTGACTGAAATGTCAAAGCTACCGGGATCCTTACATTTCAGTGAGAGTTTGTGTTGTAAGATTGCCGAAGCATTCTCCCCCACACTTAGAACTTCATTACCTTTGAGCCTTTTCTTATTGGTACACAAGTCCTTCAACACCTTCGCATACTTGGGAACTTGCTTGATAGCTGATGAGTGCCAAATATTGTATAATTTTATCCCTTTTTGTTGGCATTTAACTCATCTTTTGCGCAGTAATTCTACATTTTATCCCATATTCTGTATTTTCATTGTTTTCAAGAATAAATATTTTTCTTACTTAATTTTGCATTTTTAGGTAATAAATAAAGTCTGGATGAATTGCGGTGCGGAAAAGAGCTGAAGAGTGGTGAAAAGACGGGAGGAATTACGCAAGGAAGCCGCGAAGAATGTCGTGCACAAGACCAAAAGGCTAGAAGTGGGCTTGAAGAGGAAGAATTGTTCTTAAAGAAGATATGGGCTTGGCATACCCAAGGCCCAAAACCCTTACCCAAACCCATTTTCTATATCCAAGCCCGTCTCGGATTTCAGCCGTCAGATCGAAGCATTTCAGCATCCTACGGTCGCTCCATCATCGCACATCAAACTCCGAAGCCCCCGCTTTACATCACAACGCCCATCTCCATCTTGGGTCGTCCGTTTTGCTACATCCCTTCATCCGACGGTCGCTACACGCTTACCTCCGTATCGCCGTTGGATCCACCTACCATCTTCCCATCCATCGCTCCTTGTCGCAGATCATCAAACCTCGCTGAACCCGCCTAACACCCAAGTATCGAACACCCTATACCCAGCCAAACGCACCTTTCTTCTTTCTTCTCCATCTCTTCTTCCTTCAGAACCCGTACCACCACCATGTCCGTCTCCATCACCACCATCTTCTCCCCAAATCACTCTACCATCTACGCCATCAAATCACTCTACTCTACTTATAACCAGAAACCCATCCATCCTATTAGCCTATTTCGCTAGTTTCACAAACCCTCTCAAATTTAGGGTTTTGAAATTAGGGAAATAGAGTTATAGGCATGACAGAGATGGAAGAAGAAGCAATAGAAGCATGGGAAGAGCAGGAGGAACAAGAAGAGAGCATGGGTCGTCGACGTGGGTGAAGAATTTTAGGTAAACCCTAACCCTAGTTTTCTCGGTTTTGGGAATTAGGGTTCGTCATTCCTTTTTTTGTATAAATTGAGGGCTGGGTATTACTGTTGAGGTGTTCTTGGACTAGCCAAGTTACCAATTAGGTTTAATTTCATTTTTTTTGGTTCCAATTTTAATTGCACTGTTAACTGTTAGGGTTCTTGTTTGGCAATTTTAATTCTCTGTTTAGTAGTTCAAATGTTTGTTATGTTCTTGTTAATTTCATGTTTTAATTTCCTGTTTAATGTGTTCCTGTTTAATTTTAATTTGTCATGTTAGTGCCATGTCTAGCTCAACTGTTGTGTTTAATTTGCTGTTAGTTTGATGGAATGCTAGGCTAGTTACCTTTGAAGCATTGAACTGATTGAGTAATGGAAGAAATCAGTGCTCATAGCAAGCTGATTATCTTGCCATTCCTTTTGTATGCTTAGGATGCAATGTGCTGATTGTGCAATGGAAGAAATCAGTGCTCATAGCAAGCTGATTATCTTGCCATTCCATTTTTGTTTGCCTGTATTCTTGCCTTAGCTTTGCTCTGTTAGCTTCTCCACATCCCTGCCCTTGGCCTTAGGCCTTGGTTTGTTTTGTTATCTTTCTTTGCTGTCTAGTATTTGCTTTGTTTAGTTCTTGCATTGTTCTCTGCTTGTTTTCTTTATTGTCTTCACTGTTTTGTTCACTGCCATCTTTTCTTTCTCACTTGCCTTGCACTGCTGCATTGTTTTTCTTCATTTGTTTTTGCTTCACTGCCAGCTCTGCTTTCTTTTTTTGGCCTTGTGCTGCTGTGCACTGCTTGTGCAGCTGCTGCTGCAACCCATCTGCCCTGCAACCCTGCTGTTGCTGCTTTCTTTTGCTGTTGCTGCAGCTGCCTTTTCTTTCCCCTGCTGTTGCTGCATTCATTGCTTATGCTGCTGCTGCTACTTGCACTGCTTGTGCAGCTGCTGTGCAGTCTTGCTACTGCTGCTGCCTTCCAAAGCCAACTGAGCCCAAAGCCAACTGAGCCCAAAAGCTCACTTCAAACTGAAGCCCAATTCAGTCAACTGTGGGCTTAATCAAAGCCCAGTTCATTAAGGCTCCAAGCCCAAATTCATTATTAAGGCCCAGTTCAATTCATTTTAAGACCAACTGAGCACAAGGCTCAGTTCATTCCAAAGGCCAAAGGTCAAGCCCATCTTACTTTTACTTTGAAAGCAAAGGCTTAATCAAAAGCCTATTGTTATCAAACCCACTAAGCCCAAAGCAAATTTAGGAACCCAATTAGCTAGAAACTTCAAAACACTCCCAATCTCTGTGGATCGACCCGTACTTGCACGAGCTACAACTGACGACCGTGCACTTGCGGTATTACTGTAGGCCCCCGTTTTTATTGCGCTTAATTTTATACATATCTCCGGGCCCACCAAGTTTTTGGCCGGGGATAATTTTTAGGACCTTTTAGAAGCCTGCCAAGTTTTTGGCGCCGCTGCCGGGGATTGGTGCTGTGTTTTTCTTGTTGTTTTATTAGCTATTTTTGCATTTCACTGCATAGCATTTGCATCTGCATCTGCTTCACTTCATTTGCTGTTGGACCTGCTGTTTTGAACCTGTTTTTCCTCTGCTGGGACGCCACCAAGGAAAAGAACCAAAACCCAACTGGGTTTTTGCAACAATATCAGAGCAGCTGGGCTGTGCTAAAAAGGTAAGCCTAAACCCATTCATTGAGAGAACCCAACCTGTGGGCTTCCAAATTTATTTAATTGTGGGCTTGTAATAATTAACCCAATTTTTTGGGCTTTTTATTTTTCTATTTTGGGTTTGTAATAATTTATTTGTGGGCTTGTATTTATTTTTTGTGGGCTTGTTTAAATTCTTTCATTGGACTTGTATTTTGAACTCTGGGTTTAAACCCAGCTGAGCTTGTAAGCATCAATTGGACTTGTATTCCACTCGAAAGTGGACCTCGAAACCAAAGTTTTAAAACAAACGTCGGGCCTTAACCAACTGGGCCAAATTAAACTTTCAAAATTAAAACTTGGATTTTCGTAGGCCGCAGCCTTCATTCCATTCCATTAGAGGACAACAGTGGGCGTGCTCCCAATTCAAAAACCAAATTTCTACTTTGCTCCCATTTTTAAACCAAATTTTCTTGTAGATAATGTGTTAGTTAAATTTCATTTTGTATATATTTTTCTAATCCAATATGACCTCGGCTGAAATATGTTGGATTTTTGCCTTGAATAACGGAGTTTTAATTCTGCTTTCGCCGAAATCGGGTATTCTCTCTCCTTTTACTCTACTCAGCATGTCCCTTTCCATATGTTGCATTTTAATTCTTTCCATATTTTGAAACATTGAGGACAATGTTTAGTTTAGGTTTGGGGGTATAGAGTAGATACCACGATAATATGCTATAATTGAAAACGAACTCCTTCTTCTTTTTGAAAAAATTGAAAAATTCCAAAAAAAAATTGAAAAATCAAAATTCAAAAAAATTAAAAAATTAAAAAAAATCATAAAAATGGAGCTCATTTACCTTGAAATGTTGACTCTTGTGCAAATATGTATTTTTATTAGGAGTCTTAGTCTAGATATTTAGGCACCCTGATTCTAGCACAATTCACATAGTGATAAGAAATTTGCACGCGCATGATCTACCAATACATGTATGGCCTCGATCTTCAAGGTGTTGGATAGGAAGTTACGATTGCCAATCACTTTAGAATACTGAACGAAACTGGACTAGCTTGTTCTTTGGTTGGTTGGGATAGAAGGTGGAGGTTACATTAAGAAAGACAACCATCGAATTTAACTGGGTGCATCAAAAAGGGCTACCTCTTGCAAAGTGTCATGTAATCTTTTGTTTCTTTTTGTTATGTATCAAAAGTGTTTCCTTGTAAAAAAAAAAAAAAAAAAAAATCAGAAAAATACAAAAAAATCAGAAAAATACAAAAAAATCAAGTATTTATCAATTCCATCATCTCTTGTTCCAAAAATAAAAAGAGAATAGTCAATGTAAATAAGAGTCATGTAAATAGTCATCTTTTGTTGTTTCGTTGTAATAAGCAAGGAGGGTGTATGCCATTGATGTACAACGCGAGAAATTGTGAAATACCTCCAACTCATTCACAATTCTCGTAAAGTCCGGACAGCTAGCTAGATTTCGACCTCAGTTCTTAGCCTGAGAAACTATCTCTTGGTGATTAGTAGTCATGACTTCAGATCTTTCTTTACACATGTGTAGATACACTTTACACTCTTATCACATGTCCTTATTTGTTATCAGTGCTAGGATTGTGCCTTCGATAGCTAGATTGACATCTCCATTTTGCTGTGAGCTTAAACTGTTTTGCACATGTCACATTTGATGGAATCTGAGCTCATATTTTGTCCTTAGGTTTTGTAGGCACACCTCTGGTAAACCTTCACGAGACTTCAACTCGTCCACTAGGGACACTTAGTGGTTTAAAAGGCTTAGTGCATACGCTAAATGCATTCGAGAGACCATCGACAGTGGTATAGTTAGGATTTCCTTAGTTTTGTTTTACTTGAGGACAAGTAAAATTCAGGTTTGGGGGTATTTGATGAGTGCCAAATATTGTATATATTTATCCCTTTTTGTTGGCATTTAACTCATCCTTTGCGCATTAATTCTACATTTTATCCCATATTCTGTATTTTCATTGTTTTCAAGAATAAATATTTTTCTTACTTAATTTTGCATTTTTAGGTAATAAATAAAGTCTGGATGAATTGCGGAGCGGAAAAGAGCTGAAGAGTGGTGAAAAGCCGGAAGAAATTACGCAAGGAAGCCGCAAAGAATGGAGCGCACGTCCAAAAAGCTAGGAATGGGCTCAAGAAGGAAGAATTGTTCTTAAAGAAGATATGGGCTTGGCATACCCAATGCCCAAAACCCTCACCCAAGTCCATTTCCTATATCCATACCCGTTTCTCATGTAGCCGTCAGATTGGATCCATATCATCATCCAACGGTCGCTCCATCATCGCACATCAAACTCCGAAGCTCCCGCTTTACATCGCAACACCCATCTCCATCTTGGGTCGTCCGTTTTGCTACATCCCTTCATCCGACGGTCGCTCCACGCTTACCTCCGTATCGCCGTTGGATCCACCTACCATCTTCCCATCCATCGCTCCTTGTCGCAGATCATCAAACCTCGCTGAACCCGCCTAACACCCAAGTATCGAACACCCTATACCCAGCCAAACGCACCTTTCTTCTTTCTTCTCCATCTCTTCTTCCTTCAGAACCCGTACCACCACCATGTCCGTCTCCATCACCACCATCTTCTCCCCAAATCACTCCACCATCTACGCCACCAAACCAACCCTAAACCTAAGCCCATCATCACCATCACGTGCTATCTCTTTATCAACCACTAATTTCTCCAATTTCTCATCTCTCTTCTCACTGAAACCCTAGGTGAGAAATTGGGGATATAAGTGATGTTAAAGCAACAATTGGAGCATGAGATGAACGAGAAGAAGTAATTGGAGAGTGGGTCGACGAGATGGAGTGAGTATCTCAACACATTAGGTAAATCAATTTTACCGAATTTTCTGTTTTTGGGGAAAAGGGGTTGGAACCCTAATTCTGATAGGGGGAGTATATATTTGTAATGTTTTGTGTGAGAGAAGGGAGGGGATGATCTCTGGACTAGCCAGAAAAACAATTGTTCTGTTTTATGTCACAATTTCAATTTCAGTTACTGCATGACAGTTGATAGTGAATGTTATATGATGTTTTGATTTTTATCTTCAATGTTGAGAATGTTGTTTCATTTATCATATATTATGAATGTTATTGTTGTTATCATGTGTAGTATGAGCTAATTAGCAACAAGCTAAGGCTTTGATGAAGCCTTGGTGCACTGTCAAATGGTAAATTGCTAGGATAGGATGCCATATGCTTGTTTTTTCTTGTGCATTGGGAAGAAAGCAGTGCTATGATTGCTTGTGATTGATTGTGCTGTCAAAAGACAGTCAATACTAGGGGTATTTCTGTTAGCAAGCTGTTTTTTTTCTTTCCTTTCTATTGTATGCATAGGACTCAACTCAACCTAGGAATATCCTATTTGATTAGGACACAAGGTGGAATCTAAGCCTTAACTTAGCCACAATTCCTTTCTTCAGTTACAATCCTTTACTGTTTTTATTCACTGTTTAGTTACATTCTTTTATTCACTGCTTTTATTCACTGCTTAGTTACATTCCTTTACTGTTTTGCTTAGTTCTTGCATTTTGAAGCCTATTGTGCACTGAAGTCAGTGCACAAACTCACCTCTGCCCTTGGCTTCCAAGCCTTGGTTCTTAGCTGTTTTCTTTACTGCTTTGCTTTACCTTGCTGCTTTGGTTCTTTACTTCTGCCACTTTGTATGCCATATTGCTTTATCTTGCTCATTGTCTTCATTGTTGCTTAGGTTTCTCTTATAGTGCTCCCACTCCCTGTGGACTTTCCCCTGCTTTCCTTCTATTCTATAAACTTGGCCTTGTATACTTGCAAGTTTCTGTGTGTTTTCCATTTCCACACCAAGTTTTTGGCGCCGCTGCCGGGGAGTGGTGTTGCCACTGCTGAGTTCCATTAGCATCTCTGCCTTGCAATCATTGCAGGCCTGCTTCACTATCATTGCAACCCTCTGCTTGCAATCATTGCAGCAGATCATTGCATACTTGCCTGCAATCATTGCACTGCAATGATTGCAATGTGATCATTGCAGGGTTGGCCTAACTATCTTTGCACTCTGTGATCATTGCAGGTACCACCTTGGCTGTGCTGCTGCTGCTGGTGCCTTCTCTGCCAAGCTGTGCTGTGTTGCTGCTCCTGCCAAAGGTGCTGGTGCTGGGCTTGAACCAACTGAGCTGGGCTTAGTAACCTCAATTTCGCTGGGCTTGCAACTTCTGCTCCTGGGCTTGCCTTTTCTGCTGGGCTTCGCTGCAGATTCTGCTGGGCCTGTTTTGCTGAGTCACTTCAACTGTTGCTGGGCTTGAGCGTGAGCTGCTTAGGACGATCCTAAAGCCCAACTGGGCTGTGCAACTAAAAGGGGACTAAAAGCCTATTTTTGGGCTTCCCTCCAAAAACCAAGTAAGCCTAACCCATGAGTTAACCCACTTGGGCCTCATTTAAATTCAAATTCGGGCTTGTAATAATTAATTTAATT
>NC_039358.1:150403828-150484436 GCF_003573695.1 Papaver somniferum | reverse complement strand
TTTTTTTTTTTTTTTTTTTCTTTTATTTTTCTTTTTCTTTTATGTGCTTGTCTTAATTATTATTATTGTTTTTATTTTCTTTTATGAGTTGTGCTAATTTATGCTAGGTTTAGTTCAAAATTTTTTCCAAAGCCCAACTTTAAACCAAAAAACAAAATCCCTTATTAAAACCAAAACCCATTCAAAACCAAATCTTCATAACCCTTGTGGGCCAAATTGTTTCCGATTGCTCTGTCTGACCAACATGTTAGTTAAGGTACATACTAGGACATGGTTGTGACCTACAGAGACCAAACAAACAGACTTGTTAGAATTAACCCAGACGAACCTATCGAAATTCTAAGTTCTGAGGGAGACAGTCCAGATCAACCAGAAACAATGGGAGAACCCCGTACCCTCAAGGATTATATGTACCCAACTAGAGCCAGTCAACCTTCTTGTATTGTGCTACCCGAGGCTAATGGCCATTATGAGCTGAAATCAAGCACAATACAGATGCTTCCTATTTTTAGAGGTGTTGAGAATGAAAACCCGTACCACCACGTGAGAGAATTCGAGGAAATTTGTGGAACTCTGCGTTTCACTCAAATGTCCGACGAAACCCTAAAGTTAAGGCTTTTTCCTTTCTCCCTGAAAGATAAGGCAAAGGCCTGGCTCTATGCTTTACAGCCTCAATCCATCATGACATGGGATGACCTCATAAAGGAGTTTTTCAAAAAGTTTTTCCCGAACCACAAGACTGCGACAATTCGTCAAAGTCTGAATAGCTTTGTGCAATTAGAAGGTGAGACCTTAGCTAGATACCTGGAGAGATTCAATGAATTATTGCTCCAATGTCCCCATCATGGTTTTGAAAAATGGAGACTTGTGCAAATTTTGTATGAAGGTCTAGATGTGTCCACCCGAACAACGGTTGAGTCGATGTGTAATGGTTTATTCGTAGACAAAACTGCTGATGCGTCTTGGGACTTCTTGATTGAAGTAGATGAAAAGACGCAACAGTGGGAATCCATCCGTGAAACCAGAAAGACTACATCCGAAGCAAAGGCTTTTAGGATTGAAGCGGATTTTGAGGGAAGAGCAAACATGGCATCAATAGTTAGGAGATTAGAAGAGTTAGAACTACATAAACATTCAAAACCTTCCACCACTACTCTCCGAGAACATGTCGCTTCGTCTGTTTGTGCCGCTTGTAACGATCCCAACCATCAATTCCAAAATTATCCCGATTTGCTTGCAGTCCAGGAATCTAGGCTTGAACAGGCACATGCCATGTTTCAAAAACCAGATCATAACCCTTATTCACAGACCTACAATCCAGGATGGAGAAACCACCCTAACTTTTCATGGTCAAAAGGACCCACTCAGGGAGGACCATCTCAACCCAATCAGAGCTATCAAAACAATCAGGGATATCAGAACAATCAAGGTTATCAACACCCGAGAAACCCTCAACAACAATCAAACTCTCAACAACAATCACATCCTCAACACAATACCGACAAGAGATTATCCACCCTATAGGAAATGTTCCAGAGTTTGATGCAAAGTCAGAAAAATCTAGATCAAAAGATGGATCAAATGTGTGAGAGAGAAAAGGGTAAACTTCCTAGCCAACCCCAACAAAATCCAAAGAGGATATTTCAAGCAGGCACAACATCCTGCACTGAAACCTCACCCGATCAAATCCATGCCATTACCACCCTCTGAAGTGGTAAAGTCATCGAGAACAACGTGGGCGAACCTAATGAATCTGATACAAATTCCACGCTATCTCCACAACCCCAGAAAACCAAAGAATCTGAGCAAGTTGGAAAGCCTGACAATTCTACTGCTGTGAATGTCCCTTTGCCAACTCATTCTCCTGTTGCCCCATTTCCTCAAAGATTGATCTATCAACAGAAAAGTACCCATTATAATGAGATGTTAGATCTGTTCAAGAGAGTCAACATCAACATTCCTTTTCTTGAAGCAATCAAGCAAATCCCTGCATATGCTAAATTCCTCAAAGACTTGTGTACTCAAAAGCGCAAGCTTAATGTGCAAAAACGTGCTTTCTTAGCTGAGCAGGTGAGTTCCATCATTCTGAACAAAACTCCACCCAAGTTTAGGGATCCAGGATGTCCAACAATTTCTTGCACTATAGGAGAACACACGGTCAATAAAGCGTTATTAGACCTAGGTGCAAGTGTTAACCTACTGCCATATTCTGTTTATGAGCAGTTAGGTCTTGGGGAGTTGAAGCCAACATCTATCACTCTACAACTGGCAGACCGATCTGTCAAGATTCCTCGTGGAGTGGTCGAAGACGTTTTGATCAAGGTTGACAAATTCTATTTTCCCGTAGACTTCATTGTCTTAGACACTCAACCTGTACAAAACCCAGACTGTCACATTCCTGTCATCTTAGGACGTCCTTTCTTGGCTACGTCCAACGCGATCATTAATTGTCGTAATGGAGTGTTGAAACTGTCTTTTGGTAACATGACGGTAGAATTGAATGTGTTCGATATTAATCAACAACCTATGAATCTTGATGATGATGATGTGCATGAAGTTAATATGATTGAAGGATTGATGCAAGATTCGTTGACTAACATTCTATCCGTCGACCCCTTTCAAGCATGTATGGAGAACTTTAACCCAGATTCCTATGATGATGCATACTGTAGTGACGTCCTATCTCTGCTCGAATCTGTACCTCAAATGGACATCACTGAAAGGAAATATGAAGTGGAACCACCCTTACTCTCTGATTCCAAGCTCATTCCAACCATTGTTGAGCCACCCAAGCTTGAATTGAAAACATTGCCTAGTACGTTGAAGTACGCATTCCTAGGTTCTTCTGATACTTTACCCGTCATTATTTCATCATGTTTAGACACGGAACAGGAAAGTAAGCTTTTAGAAGTACTTAAGGAACACAAAGAGGCCTTAGGATGGACCATCTCAGATCTCAAAGGAATTAGTCCCACCATTTGCATGCACCACATTAACCTTGAAGAGAATGCCAAACCATCTAGGGAAATGCAAAGGAGACTTAATCCTAACATGAGAGATGTAGTCAAAGGAGAGATCCTGAAACTACTTGATGCGGGTATCATATACCCAATTCCCGATAGCAAATGGGTTAGTCCCATTCAAGTTGTGCCTAAGAAGTCAGGCATCACTGTAGTTCAGAACGACAAGAATGAATTAGTCCCTACTCGTACAACCACAGGATGGCGAGTATGCATCGACTACAGGAAGTTGAACACAGTAACAAGGAAGGATCACTTCCCGCTCCCTTTCATTGACCAAATGCTAGAACGTGTGTCTGGACACAGTCACTACTGTTTTCTAGATGGTTTTTCCGGTTATAACCAAATTCACATTGCTCTAGAAGATCAGGAAAAAACTACATTCACGTGTCCATTTGGGACGTTTGCTTATAGACGTATGCCCTTCGGGTTGTGTAATGCACCTGCTACTTTTCAGCGTTGCATGATGAGCATTTTTTCTGACATGATAGATAGTTTTCTCGAGATCTTTATGGATGATTTCTCTGTTTTTGGTTCCTCGTTTGACGAATGTTTGAAGCATCTTGCCCTCGTGATATCCAGATGTAAAGAAAAGAACCTTGTTCTAAATTGGGAAAAATGCCATTTTATGGTGAATTCAGGAATAGTTCTAGGACACATCATCTCAGAAAAAGGAATTGAAGTGGATAAAGCTAAAGTTGACCTCATTCAACATCTACCACAACCTTGCTCTGTGAAGGAGATCAGATCATTTCTAGGTCATGCTGGTTTTTACCGGCGATTCATCAAAGATTTCAGCAAAATCTCCAGACCTCTGTGCAGTCTTCTCTCCAAAGATGTTGCCTTCAATTTCGATGCTGCTTGTGTGAAGGCATGGGAGGAATTAAAAACCCTTCTCACCACCGCTCCTATATTCCGACCACCCGATTGGAAGCTTCCGTTCGAACTTATGTGTGATGCCTCTGATTATGCTGTTGGTGCTGTTTTAGGACAGCGAGTTGATAGACTACCATATGTGATATACTATGCTAGCAAAACCCTTAATGATGCCCAACTCAATTATTCAACTACCGAGAAGGAATTGCTTGCCGTCGTTTTCGCATTAGACAAGTTTAGATCTTATCTGATAGGGTCTAAGATCATCATATACACAGACCATGCGGCTTTGAAGTATCTTCTTTCCAAGAAGGATGCTAAAGCTCGCCTTATTCGATGGATACTCTTATTACAGGAATTCGATCTCGAAATCCGTGATAAGAAAGGTTGTGAGAATGTGGTTGCTGATCATTTGTCTAGATTAACTTTAGAGTCTATTGATGAATTTGAGCTGATTAGAGAATCATTCCCAGATGAACAGCTGATGTCTATCTGAGACCTTCCTTGGTTTGCTGATATTGTTAACTACCTCGCTGCAGGTAGGATGCCCTCACGTTGGTCGAGACAAGACCGCTCTAAATTCCTGGCTGAAGTTAAACATTTCCTTTGGGATGACCCATATTTGTTTAAGTACTGCCGGGACCAAATCATTAGGAAATGTGTCCCCAATACTGAACAGAAAGATGTGATATCTTTCTGTCATGACCAAGCATGTGGAGGCCATTTCAGTGCCAAGAAAACCGCTGCAAAGATCTTGCAGTGTGGATTCTATTGGCCATCATTGTTCAAGGATTGCCATGATTATTGTGTTGCTTGTGAACGCTGTCAAAAGCTAGGAAGCATTTCGAGGAGAAACATGATGCCATTGAACCCCATTTTGATTGTGGAGATTTTTGATGTTTGGGGGATAGACTTCATGGGTCCATTTCCCATGTATGACAGCAAGTTGTACATCCTAGTCGCAGTTGATTACGTTTCTAAGTGGGTAGAAGCCATAGCAACCAGAACAAATGACCACAAGGTGGTACTTTCATTTCTAAAGGAGAACATATTTTCACGTTTTGGTACCCCTAGAGCTATCATCAGTGACGGCGGTTCACATTTTCGTAACAAGTACTTTGAGTCTTTAGTACGCAAGTATGGCATAACTCACAAGGTTGCTACTCCGTACCACCCTCAGACGAGTGGACAAGTAGAAGTTTCTAATAGGGAAATCAAGCACATTCTAGAAAAGACGGTTAACCCGTCTAGGAAAGATTGGTCAATAAGATTGAATGATGCTTTGTGGGCCTATAGAACAGCTTATAAGACACCAATTGGCATGTCCCCCTATCGTCTAGTGTATGGAAAGCCGTGCCATCTTCCTGTGGAGTTAGAACATCGAGCTTATTGGGCAATCAAGCAACTGAACTTTTCTCTGGACGAAGCTGGAATTCAAAGGAAACTTCAACTCAACGAGTTGGAAGAATTGAGAAATGAGGCTTATGATAGTGCCAAGTTATATAAGCAGAAGATGAAGATGTTTCATGATAAGCGTATTCTGCGCAAATCCTTCACTCCTGGTCAGAAAGTCTTGCTGTATGACTCCCGATTACATCTTTTTCCAGGAAAACTGCGTTCCAGATGGAAGGGTCCGTACCTAGTACACACAGTTTTTCCTCATGGAGCTGTAGAGCTGGAGGATGTTTCCAACAAGAACGTTTTCAAAGTCAACGGGCAGAGATTAAAGCCATTCCTTGAGCCATTTCCACCCGACATTGAAACAACCAACCTGGAGGACCCGGTTTATGTGGACTAAACTGGTCCACTCTTTCCCTAAATAACCAAAAAGTTTTCCAAATCTTTCCCTAAAAACCAAAATTTGTCTTTTTCCCATCAAAACCAAATGTCTCCCAACAAAACCAAATTTTTCCCAAAAAGTCCAATCCCATTAAAAACCAAAATTTTCTTGTAGATAATGTGTTAGTTAAATTTCCTTTTGTATATATTTTGTGCTCATCCATTGTGACTCCTAATATGATGGATTTTTGCCTTGAAATAACGGAGCTTTCGCCGTACAATCGGGTATTCTCTCTCCTTTTACTCTACTCAGCATGTTCCTCTTCATATATTGTTTTATAATTCTTTCCATATTTTGAAACATTGAGGACAATGTTTAGTTTAGGTTCGGGGGTATAGAGTAGATACCACGATAATATGCCATAATTGAAAACAAAACTCCATCTTTTTGAAAAAAATTGAAAAATTCCAAAAAAATTGAAAAATCAAAATTCAAAAAAAATTAAAAAATGAAAAATCATAAAAATGGATCTCATTTACCTTGAAATGTTGACTCTTGTGCAAATATGTAATTATTAGGAGTCTTAGTCTAGATATTTAGGCACCCTGATTCTAGCACAATTCACATAGTGATAAGAAATTTGCACGCGCACGATCTACCAATACATGTATGGCCTCGATCTTCAAGGTGTTTGATAGGAAGTTACGATTGCCAATCACTTTAGAATACTGAACGAAACTTGACTAGCTTGTTCTTTGGTTGGTTGGGATAGAAGGTGGAGGTTACATTAAGAAAGACAACCATCGAATTTAACTGGGTGCATCAAAAAGGGCTACCTCTTGCAAAGTGTCATGTCATTTTTTGTTTCTTTTTGTTATGTATCAAAAGAGCTACCATATGTAAAAATCAATTTCAATTCTCAAAAAAAAAAAAAAAAACGATGTATATTCAGAAAAAAAGAAAATATCAGAAAAAATACAAAAAAATCAAGTGTTTATCAATTCCATTCTCTCTTGTTCCAAAAATAAAAAGAGAGTAGTCAATGTAAATAAGAGTCATGTAAATAGTCATTTTGTTGTTTCATTGTAATAAGCAAGGAGGGTGTATGCCATTGATGTACAACGCGAGTAATTGTGAAATACCTCCAACTCATTCACGATTCTCGTAAAGTCCGGACAGCTAGCTAGATTTCGACCTTGGTTCTTAGCCTGAGAAACTATCTCTTGGTGATTAGTAGTCATAACTTCAGATCTTTCTTTACACATGTGTAGATACACTTCACACTCTTATCACATGTCTTTATTTGTTATCAGTGCTAGGATTGTGCCTTTGATAGCTAGATTGACATCTCCATTTTGCTGTGAGCTTAAACTGACTTGCACATGTCACATTTGATGGAATCTGAGCTTATATTTTGACCTAGAACTTTGTAGGTACGTTCTAAGCAAACCTTCACGAGACTTCAACTCGTCCACTAGGGACACTTAGTGGTTTAAAAGGCTTAGTGCATACGCTAAATGCATTCGAGAGACCAGCGACAGTGGTATAGGTAGGATTTCCTTAGTTTTGTTTTACTTGAGGACAAGTAAAATTCAGGTTAGGGGGTATTTGATGAGTGCCAAATATTGTATAATTTTATCCCTTTTTGTTGGCATTTAACTCATCTTTTGCGCAGTAATTCTACATTTTATCCCATATTCTGTATTTTCATTGTTTTCAAGAATAAATATTTTTCTTACTTAATTTTGCATTTTTAGGTAATAAATAAAGTCTGGATGAATTGCGGAGCGGAAAAGAGCTGAAGAGTGGTGAAAAGACGGGAGGAATTACGCAAGGAAGCCGCGAAGAATGTCGTGCACAAGACCAAAAGGCTAGAAGTGGGATTGAAGAGGAAGAATTGTTCTTAAAGAAGATATGGGCTTCGCATACCCAAGGCCCAAAACCCTTACCCAAACCCATTTTCTATATCCAAGCCCGTCTCGGATTTCAGCCGTCAGATCGAAGCATTTCAGCATCCTACGGTCGCTCCATCATCGCACATCAAACTCCGAAGCCCCCGCTTTACATCACAACGCCCATCTCCATCTTGGGTCGTCCGTTTTGCTACATCCCTTCATCCGACGGTCGCTACACGCTTACCTCCGTATCGCCGTTGGATCCACCTACCATCTTCCCATCCATCGCTCCTTGTCGCAGATCATCAAACCTCGCTGAACCCGCCTAACACCCAAGTATCGAACACCCTATACCCAGCCAAACACACCTTTACTGTTTTGCTTAGTTCTTGCATTTTGAAGCCTATTGTGCACTGAAGTCAGTGCACAAACTCACCTCTGCCCTTGGCTTCCAAGCCTTGGTTCTTAGCTGTTTTCTTTACTGCTTTGCTTTACCTTGCTGCTTTGGTTCTTTACTTCTGCCACTTTGTATGCCATATTGCTTTATCTTGCTCACTGTCTTCATTGTAGCTTAGGTTTCTCTTATAGTGCTCCCACTCCCTGTGGACTTTCCCCTGCTTTCCTTCTATTCTATAAACTTGGCCTTGTATACTTGCAAGTTTCTGTGTGTTTTCCATTTCCACACCAATAGCATCAATGAGTGGTATGTTCACATGGATCTTTTTTAGAACGTCTAAAATCTCATTTTCTAGTTCCGCCTTCTTGGAGTTTGCAAATCTGCGAGGAAAAGGTAAATGAGGAACATAGGTAGAAACCGGAGTTTTAGAGTTAGGAATAGGTACCTCAGAAGTTTGGGGAGAATCATCACTCTTCTCCTCCAAAATAGGTTCATTTGGTGTTTCCACCTTGCCCGAATCAGTAACCTCGGGTTGCACAAGTTGTGTACCACTTCTAACATTGGCACCCTCTTTTGGGTTAATGGGTTGAGAAGGGAGTTTCCCACTATTTTGTGCCTTCAATTTGTTTATATCAACCGCCATGGAGCCCATTTGTGTCTGCAACTCCTTGATAGCACTCTTAGTTTCTTGCTGACTTTCTTTAAACATGGTAGAAATGCCTTGCATAAACGTTTGAAGCTTTGCATCGATATCGGAACCTTGATTTTGAGTTGCTTGTTATGTTTGTGGTTGCTGAAATTGCTGTTGTTGCAGTTGGAATTGTTGTTGTTGTGGTTGAAATCCACCCGAACGGTTGAAAGTAGGTTGTTGGACCGCTCCTTGCTTGTTGGCATAACTAAAGTTGGGATGATCTTTCCATTCCGGATTGTAAGTGTTGGAGTAGGGATCATACCGTCTTTGCTGATTTGGAAAGACCGCGCTAGCTTGCTCCAACTCTTCACCATATGAAGGTAAAATAACTGCAGCCATATTTTCCATCATTTGCTCCATATTATCCATTCTCTGATCACGATGTGATGATGAATCCGTAACTTCATGCACTCGCCTAACCATTGGTTCACCTCTTGTGTAGAATTGTTGCGAGTTTGCAGTCATGCTTTTAATCAACTCGGTAGCTTGGCCATCGTCTCGTTCACTAGAGATCCACCACCCGCTGCATCAAGAAGATATCTATCACTTGTTTGGAGCCCTTCATAAAAGTATTGGATTATCATAGCGTCACTGAATTGGTGGTGTGGACAGCTTTCCACCAATCTCTTGTATCGCTCCCAACATTCATACAAAGATTCTCCTACGTGTTACTTTATCCCACAAATGTCTTTGCGAATTTGAGTAGCCTTTGACGCAGGAAAATACATATCTAGAAAGAGTTTCTTCAACCCGTTCCATGTAATGACACTTCCGGATGGTAAATAATACAACCATTCCTTAGCATTTTCCGCCAAAGAGAATGAAAAAGCTTTCAACATTGCACCATCGGCATTAGTCTCCGGTGGTAGCATGACCGTGACTATGGTATGGAAATCCATGAGATGCTTGTTTGGATCCTCATTCGCCATGCCATGAAATTTCGGTAACTCTCTAATCAACCCCGTCTAGATCTCGAAAGTTGAATTTGTTTGGATACACCATCGTTGTGTATCAAGCCTATGAGAAGCCAAGTCCTTGAGGGTACGATCACCCATTGCTTCTTCTTCTTCTTCTTCAAAAGGCGGTTCTTGTTCGACCTGAACCTCTTGCTCTAGAACTTCTTCTAGTTGTAACTCTTCTTCCACTTCTAACTCTTTTTCTTCTGTTGTGTCTTGACTTGGTTGGAGTATTATGCCTCTTCGAGTAGCTATCCCGCACCTTGGATAATTCCAATCTTTAGAAGCCAGGGATTAGGTACCTGAAAACTATTCTCGCATACAAGTGAGAAACAAGACAAAAACAAAAAGCAAATATGAAAGCAGAAATGATGATAACAAACTAAAAACTTAATAACAAGTCGTATGCCTCCCCGGCAACGGCACCAAAATTTGATCACAGTCGTATGCGTCAAAAATAATTCACTTTCTCACTCAACTAAATTTAAATGAAGTATGTGGTAAGAAAGAGTTTGTTCCCACAGAGAGGCTTTTGTTGTTATAAAATTTCAGTTTCTTAGTAACCAAGGAGGGGATTTTTGTTTTTATCTAAGCAATAAAATAAATTGGAAGCAATAAAATAACCTGAATAATCAATAAGGAGAAGATATTGGTCACGGGATATTATCATTCACAAACATGTATTTTCATCAATGACTAGAATTGGTATTTTAATCTCTCATTTACTAAAAGTCCTAGGATACCTTGATCGTAAGAGTATCCCATTTATTTCCCGATTTTATCACAAACAACATTAAAAGATGCTATTGTGAAATCTACCTAGAAAGCAACCTAAAGTGTAAAAGCACAATTAAATTTAACTCCCTAAGAGCATTAAGTTCTATGAAATAAGACTAATCAATACAAACAAACGTGTAAAAGCACTAATTCGTTTTAACAAAGGTTATGATTCATTTGTGACTAGTAGGATATATCACTACAAGCACTACCCACAAATATGCTACTTGTAATCAGGAATTATCACTTTTTCGTATAATAATCCTAATCTAGCAATAGAGATGAAGACTAATCTAATTGATTCCGGACTCAACCAAACTAGCATTCCAATCATATAACAATATAAACCATGAATCATAAACAATAAAGTTGAGACAAAACTAATCCATTGATTTAAATATCATGCTTGAGAAATCAAATTTTATCCCATAACCAATAATAGTATTTAATTACTCATAGTAATGGAGTTCATTATAACCATTTTCATAAAATAAAGAAATGAAAAATATACGAAAGCAAACCCTAATAGAATCGCCGCTCTCCTCCAAAACTCCAAGTAGAAAAATACGTCCTCCACAAAGTTGTAGAAAACTTTCCTTTTCGTAGCTCTTCTTAGGTCAAGTCTTCAAAAGATTAAGTCCAATCTCCAAAGTCCAATAACAAGAAATCCACCAAGCCCATATATGAGGAGTACCCAAGTGAAAATATATTCCAAAACAGGTCGCCGGAAAAAACTGGGTCCACCGTCGAAAGTTGGCCGGAAAAGAGCTCAGGAGTCAAACCGGTCACCGGTCAAAATATGTCAACGAGTCAACTCGGAAGTCATACCGAGTCAACTGAGTCAGGTCCTGATTAGAGTCAGCTAATGACTCATCTGAGTTGCCAAATCCTAGGCCATCTTGCACAGGCCAAACCAATATTACAGCTCCAGTCCTGCGGTGATGGTGCAACAATCCACAGCTGTAACAGCACACCACCATTGCCTCAAGCCATCTAAAGCAGCAACTTCAATACTGCAACTCACCAACAACTGCGTCTCAATACCACCAGTGCCTAAATTGCAGCCACAAACCAGCTTGAACTGCAATTCCACCAAACTGCACCATTCCATTTCTGCCAAAACCACCATCATAACTCAGCCATACCACCAGCATTTTCACACATCAACACTGCTTCAAATTACCAGCAAGACTGCACTGTATCACTCTCTAAACAATTGTATAACTACCTGCTTCAACTCCATGTCCAGCTGGTGCTCATGTATACTTGCAAATGCAGCTGCAAAACGACAGCAACCAATTTCTTGCACCACTCAAGGCTACAGCAACAACAATTCAACATCACCTGCAACACTTCAAGCCTAGCCATTGATTTCATTTCAACTCCATACACATCCAACACTTTGAACTGCAGCTTCATTACCATCTTCGTCTCAGCCGCACAACCTTCACAGCCCATGCTAGCTTTTCCACCTGCAATGTATATGGCTTCAAACACCACCAGGGCAGTGAAACTCCAGCCATTAGATCATCACCTGCCATTCCATGAAAACTTCAGTTCATTGCAGACCCTTCATCTCTGCCTCAAACTCCATGTCTTCTTATATCCCTGCAACACAGCTCAGTCAGCTGCTCACCCATTTCTATTGCCACCAGAACTCAGCTTTTAGTAACACAACAGCCTACTTCCCTGCAAATGCATATCATAACAAGCCATTGCTTCAACTCCAGCCATCTCCATCATCCTCCAACACAAGACAATGCTCCAGCACAACCAGCTCTGGCTCAAGACCATTAGAACCACCTCCAACTGCACTTCACCTGCAACTGCAGTCCTTAACCTGCAAAAGCTGCTTCTATTGCAAGTTAATCAATCCCTGTAACTTGCAGCTCATCACCACCTTGACCACCAACTGAATCACAACTTTCAGAAATCATCACCTCCATCTCAGTAACAAGTCTTCTCAAATTCATCCCAGATTCGACAGAACCCTATTACTGCAGAAACCCATTTCTTCTTTGAGCTCAAATCTCAATCAGAACCTCAACCAACAGAGAAACCCTACTTCAATTTCTGTCTCTCCTTTGATTCAACCAAAATCATCTGCATCTTTACTTCTGAACAACAAGTTCTTCATAACCTTCTTCATCTTATCACCAGCAACAACAAATGTATCTCCTCTTTGCTTCAGAAACCCGAATAATCTTCAATCGACTAATTTCTTCATCTGGTTGTTCAATTCAACCAACACCATTACTGTATCTCTCAATTCCTCGAGTACCCATCTATCTGTTCTCTAAAACTTCATCAATTTTCATTCGATTACCAAACTCAGGTCTCATGAAACCCTGATCTCTAATCTCTCTGATTTTCTCAATCTTCAAACACAGATCTCTTCTACTCTTTCACCAGATGAAATCCGGGTTGACTGATTTCTCTCATTTTCAGCATCAGCGGCTCAGCTTCTCGATCTCCCCTGAGTCCATTTTTAGGGCTAGGTAATGATAAGAAATGTTATAGGCACCCAACAACCCAATAGATAGAAGCACCCAGATTTCATTTGTGCTGTCAGTCTCACGGAACCGACAGCCCAAATGCTTTCTTGCTCAACTGTTAGTTATGAGAAACTGACAATTCATTCTCGCGCAACTTAGCCTGCTCCAATTGTCACCTGAGACTTTTTGCCATTTCCGCTCCAAATAGACATTTTCTCCTTCTTTTGCTCAGAAGGACTCCATTGTACCTAATAACTCAAAACTAAACATAAGAGATGCAATTCACAAGGATAATAGCAAAGAAAGCATAAATACTAGATATATAATTAGGTGTTTTACAACACCTATCAGTTTTTATGTAACGACAGATGTAATGAAATTGTTAACCCCGTCGGTCTAGCATGCGTTGGTTATTTTCCTTCTTATAATTGTTTCTGGTTAAGAAAAATTGTGTCAATTTATTTGACTTGTATTTTCGTATCTTCTTTATTGTTGGGTATCAATTGTTTTGGCTTAACGAAATTCGGTGAAATTGCGGTGTTATAATGATTATATTTATTTCAATTGCTTCTGGTTGAGAAAAATAATTGCAAGTCAATTTATTTTGGTTTATATCTATTTTTTTTTGGCTTAACAAAATTACATGGCCACTTGTTTCGTCCATTTGATTCCGGATAAGAGAAACTAAGTTAATTCTGATCTTAGTTAGACTTATCAATTGGAGGATTCGGTTATTCAAGTCTAATTGAATGCCTTGACAAGAAAAAACTAGTTAACTAACCTAATGTTTGTCTTGTCTAAAAAGAAAGGTCTACGTTATTTTCTGAAATAATTAGAGCTTGATAAGACAAATAGAGTTAATTCCGATCTCTATTTGTGTCTTGTCGAAATAAGCGGTTGTACATACGCAATCAGTTCGACAATAAAATTAAGTATCTTAGTCGATTTGTCGGACTTAAAGGGAAAATTGCTTCGGGCAATTGTTTCTTTGATAATATATTGAAACTAAATTACTTTTATAGTTTCGGTTTTAATATCGGTTATCTAAAATGGTATGTGAAACTTTCGTGCTTAACTCTTTTAGGTTGTACAAGTCTTATAGATTTGTAAGATCTTTTCGAGATGTCCTTTGTTTGCTCGAACCTTTGTCATCTTTGTGACAAATAGGGGGAGAACTATATGGAGTAAACAAGTGATTTTTAATCACTAGGAAGTGCTTAAACATTATATCTAACAAAAAAGTAAAGCATAGACTAAAGGGGAGAAACATATCATCATGATGTGTAGTATTTCAGGCTACAAAAGGGGGATAACAAAGATGTTCGGATTGAATATTTACCTGCTTGCCTTTAGGGGGAGGAAAATCTTTTGTTATTCAAATGTCAACAACGACATTTATTATTGAATATATGCAGGTTATTATGCTGTTGAAACTTGGAATCAAGCATATGAAGAATGAGTTATTTTGTATTGAGTTTAACTCCATATGTAATAAGAGTTTTGTCACTAAAATTGACAAAGGGGGAGATTTTTAGAGCATAGGTCGGTTGAACCCAGAAAGTGTTGGTATGTCAAGTTTGGTTATCATATTTTAGTATCAAAACTCATCTAGAGCTGCTTGATTAAATACTAGAGTTAACTTCGTTTAGGTTAGACAGAAAGTCTAGGAATGTTGAGACATACAAGTATTACTCTGAAGACCTAAAGAATGAGAAGAATTAACGACTACATCATCCTTCCACTTGAGTTTTGTAATGTTGACTTGATCTTTTTTCCATTCATAAAGTATCTTTCAAGTCGTGCTACATCGAAAACATAACATGCGAAGCTGCATATATTGTATATAATACTCTAGTGATCAGACTTGGTCATAACAATATGATCAAAGTATCAAGGAAAACATATTACGAAGTTAAATGCTTATCTTTTGGAACTTCATAAATACGACATCGACGTAATCTATTGTATATTTTTATTTGATTATGTGTGCATTATATAGGTGTGATTTCATCCTAGAAAATTATGTATCTTTACATTAGTTTAAGGAAGTAGATGTATGAACTTGTTTTCATAATCGAAAGGGAAATCATGTTTGGTCTTGTTATTCATTGAATATCTTTTGGATGACCAATGGAAGATGACTATGATAGAACATATCTTAACTTTGTTGAGACTTGAGGCATAACCGGTCATAGCCTATGGCATATAGCTAGTTGGAATCGATCACAAGTAACTTTGGAATTCAAGGTGTAACCGATCACAAGCTATATGTGAATGCAAGTTGTAACCGGTCACAAGTTACTTTGGTAACCAAGGTATAAACGGTCACAATATGAATTGGAAAGTTAGTTGTAATCGGTCACAAGCTACCTTTGGGAAGAAAGGTGTAACCAGTCACAAGATACTTCGAGAAGCAAGGTGTAACCGGTCACAAGATACTTCATGGATCAAGGTGTAACCGATTACAACCTATATTAGGAATCATTTTATAACAGGTCATACCATATATTGGAGGGATGGTTTAATCGGTTCCATAAACAAAACCAATATCCATGGTTCACATATTTCTTCATGGTGTGTGTGAATTAGGGTTTTGGGTTTGTCAAGATGAGAAGCTTCCAGATGTCGACATATTTGAACATGTACATAACTCTTATCATTTATTGTTCAAAGATATTCCTTGATGCTCAAGGTGATCCTGGTCCAAAATATTGAAAAGAATTTAATTATGATTTTCGTCATATATGTTTTAATTATCAGCAATTAAAGCATATCCTTTGGAAAATATTATTAGTTAATGTGCTAAACTAATAATAGAAGTTTTCTATGAGAGTTTTCGGAAATATTGGTTAACACTAATTGGAAATAGGAAAACCGAATTTAGGTACTTTAATGCATATCTTGAGAATATTTTTGGTTTTGGAATTTCCTTGTTGTCCAAACAACCTTGGTCTATAAATACTTGAGTTTGCATTTCTTGCAAACTATCATAAAGACCAGGTAAACTTCAGTTCTTATTGTTTCTGGTGGAGCTGTCTATCCGGAGAGGAAAGTACCCTAATTAGGTGAAATATCTTATGACCGCTCGTTTAAAGACTTCTATGGGATCAAGAAGCTCTATGAGTACCGTTGGTGGGAAACTAGATAATTGCAGTGTTATTAGTTTTTGATTATTGATTTGATTGACTAACGGTTGTTGTAAATTTGATTGAACCTAGTTTTTTTATTCTTGAGAACCTTCTCTTCTGATATAAGGCTCAATCAAACTAGATCAAAGTAACAACGGGATCTTTAGAACCATCTTCGGATCTAAAGACATCTTGTGATAATCCATTGTTAACAGACTCCGATCTGTGCGTGATTGACCACAAGAGGATACGAGTGTTGTTGTGAAGGTTATTGAAGGAAATAGAAGATTTGAAGATGAAGAAGAATTCTTATTAGTTTTCGTATCTTGTAGATTTAGTGCACAAACCTTGATCGTCTGGGATCCAACTAGAATCGGTTTATCTTTGATAGAATTGATTGATTAGTTGCGTGAGATCGGCATCACTTTATAGTTTCTCTTTGGGATCTATATTGATTGATTGTGAATCTAGAGTTTGATTATTTCAGGAATCATAAGATAGATTAATCTAACCAGACAATGGAGTTTATTAGATTAAACAGAAGAGCCTTTGTCAACAACTCACATATCTTCTAGGAAGATTGATTAGAGTGGTTACCAAACAAATTCTTCATTTGCTGTTTGGAATACGATCCAAAGGACTTGTTATTCACATGCGTGACTCTAGAAGTCGAAGGCGCAGGTATGTGAGGGATCTAAGTAGCTAGGGGTAGTCTGATTGGTCTCAAATATACAAATATGGTATTAGATTTTGCATAGCGGCTTAATTATGAGAGTATTCAAAATTGGACTAGGTCCCGAGGTTTTTCTGCATTTGAAGTTTCCTCGTTAACAAAATCTAGCTGTGTCATTTACTTTGTTTTCCGCATTATAATTGTTTTTATAATTAAGTAAATTACACACGTACGTTAACTCCGTAACACTTGATATTGATCCTATATAGTTTCGGTTTAATACCGTACCTATTATCAAGTGCACACTTTGTTGTCGTATCGTCTCGATCTTGTATCCATAGTCAATCACACAAGTGATATTGTTGTTGTGTGGCCTCGATCTCGTATCCATAGACGATCACACGAAGTGTGAACCGAATCTGTTGTATTGTCTCGACTTTGTCCATAGACGATCGCATCCGGTAAAGGACTAGGTAGATAATTAAAAGATTGTGATGTATTTGGTACCCTTGTATTTTTAGACATCATCAGATTGTTCTAGCCAAGTCGATGAAACATTACTTCTTTGCACAGTCAAAGTCTTCTCTGGTCCTTCAAACTCCAACTTAGAGGTTGTGGTTGCTAGGACATTTACATGTCTATTATTTGTATGATCGGTGTAAACTATAATCGCCCCATAAAAATGAGTTAGGAATTTGTGCACCTCAACTCTTTGAGGATATTAAGTAATTTCCTTGGAAGAGTGTATACTTCGTTCATCTGATTAACTAGAAGATTTTTCATCTATGATTTGATTATGTGTCGCTCCCGTTTTCTTGGCTAAAGATAGCCCTTACAAGAAGGCTTCGTACTCTACTGAGTTATTTGTACATTTGAAATCCAACTTGAATGGATGAGAGAATATTTCACCATCAGGTGACAATAGAACTATACGGGCTCCTCCAATGTTGTTACTAAGAGTAGCAGGGCCATCAAAATATAGTAACCATGTTTCCTTTTTCACGAGAGATATTTCAGGAAATTCTCTGGACAAGTCTTCGTGCAGCGAAGTAGCATCCTCTCTTGGAGAAGTTGTAAGTAAATACCCTACTATAAATTTAGACACTCTAATCATTATGTTATTTGGGCTCTCCCATTAGTTCTCAAATAACGAAATTAATGAATTTATAAAACTAATTGCTACGAGGTAAATATGAGTATCTCCCCAAAAAAAAAACAAAACCACAAATAACGTTAAAAGATTGGATTTGGGTGGTTTGGTGTCATACCTTGGAAAGTTCTAAATTGTCCCTCCATTTTATTCCAATTACTATAACTTCTTATGTATCCTATCTTTTCAGGGGTATAATTGGCAACCAAACTTTAATATAACATATCTAGAAATCCGTGCCTTAGAATTTTACAAATTTTTATCTCGTTGGAATGGTCTTAAAAAAGAACGCGCGATTGGGGGATACTTAAACTAATTGGGGGATACAAATTACTTCCCCCAACCAATAGTGTTTGCTAAGGGGTGTTTTCTGGAGGCAAAATTACTAAAATACCCTTACCTCAAAATAAAAATCTAAAAATTTAAAATCATATCCCCCATTTCCATCTTCACTTCTTATTAATCCCTTTTAGGGTTAAGGCTTTGAAACCTAAATATTCCCATTTCCTTTCAAATTCTAAATTTTCTCCACTCCCTTTCAAATTCTCTTCTCCTTCTCTGCCGGTTCCTCACTTTGAAAACAATTTATTTATTTTTACATTCGGAAGTGATGAAGACCATGCCGCTAGTGATGAAGACCATGCCGGAAGTGATGAAAACCATGCCGGTAGTGATGAAGACCATGCCGGAAGTGATGAAAACCATGTCGGTAGTGATGAAGATCATGCCGGAAGTGATGAAAACATGCCGGTAGTAATGAAGACAATGCCGGAAGTGATGAAGACCATGTCGGTAGTGATGAAGACCATGTCGGAAATAAAAATTTTTACATCGCAGGCATTGATGAAGACCATGCCGGAAAATGGTGCCGGCATGCTTGGTAACTAACATTCAATGCTATAACTAAATGTCGGCATGCTCGATAGAAATCTATCAATGCCGAAAGTCAAGTGAAAAAAAATAAATTTTCTGGATACTTTACATCATATGCCGACAAAGAAATTTAAGCAACATAATGTGCCGTTAGTAGTACCGGCATGCTCGGGAATTAACTAACTGTACCGACAGTGGACTGATTAAAACCAGGAAAAAAATTCGAACACATCCGGGAGGGGCTATACCCCCCCCCCCCCCCCCCCCCCCCCCCCCCCCCCCCCCCCCGACCCTCTCAGACCCCCTGGATAGCGGTCGGTAAAAAACAACTTTTGTACCGGCATAGTTTTTTGGTTGAATACTATGCCGGCTTGAATTTCAAAATGGGGGATAAGCTCGGTGCCGGCATGTACGTGGTATGAATACCATGCCGGTATGGCTGCTTCCGGCATTGTATTCATACCACGTCCATGCCGGCACCGAGCTTTTTTAGTTGCAAAAATGGTGGATTCAAAGAAAAAAAATCAAATTTTCAACCTCTTAGCAACAATTCTCTCTTCACAATCATCCTCCGTTTTCACCAAAAAAAGTTTCCTCTCAAATACTTTTTCCCTCCTTCTACTCTCACATCACTCACCCAAATACAAATAAAAATACACACTAATCATTTAACAAATACTTAAGATTTTTCCTAATTATAATTAAACATTAAACCTAATTAGTGAGGGGTAGATTAGGAATTATATAAAATTCTTAGATAAGGGGTGACCCTGATTTTGTTATTTAAATCCAGTTTTTGTCCTTTTCCTCTATCCCCCAATTAGTTTTAGTATCCCCAATCGCGCGTTCTTAAAAAACTCTACCCAATGAGTACAAATAACAATATCAAAATTAGAGTTTTTTCCAAAAATTCGGAGGTGTTTATCATTTTAGGCACAGTTTTCGAAAACTAAATGTATATCCATTATGCAAACCACCACAAATGATACATAATATTTTACGTAGCCATTTTTGGTTTATGCATCAACTTATTTTCCGTTGCAACTAATAGAACGATGTACTCCCTCCGTTTTAAAAAAAGTGATACTTTCAGTTTGGGCACAATTTTCGAAAATTGAATGCATAGCCATTGTGAAAACCACCATAAAGGATGCATAACACATTATGCAACTATATATTGGTTAATTTTCTGTTTTAGGAAAAGTGATATTTTCACCCCATGTCAGGAAAAATGATACTTTCACACCGTGTCAGGAAAAATGATCTCCATGTCAGGAAAAATGATACTTTCACGCCGTGTCAGGAAAAATGATACTTTCGCGACGTGTCACGAAAAATAATATTTTTGCGTCATGTCAGGAAAAATGATACTTTCGCGCTGATTTCTTCGATCGGTCGTCCCACCATGGCAGCGGTCATTTAGTGTTAACTTTAACATTAAAGTATATGCATTTATACACATGATATGTCATAAAACAATTAGAAAATAATTTGAACTGAAAATAAAATCTCTAGATATTTGATGCAACACACTTATTTTAGAAATTTAAAATTAAATTTGATATGTTTCGATATAATAATAATTTATTAATTTGTCTTCGCTAAATTGATAGAATTTAGCAATTCCAAAACTATTAATTTATCGAAGTTTTACGTACACGGAAACTTAACTGCGTGCAATGCACATGCATAGAAGGCCTTCTTTAAGGCAGAGGGACTCCTTCGCACAATTTAGCTAGGACATGATGGTGGAAAATTCATTCTCATTTTTTTTTCAATTGAAATAAGTCATGCAAGGACGTCCACCGAACCATTTGAGAATTTGAATACTCTCTGCTCAAGAAAAGAAATTCATTTCTACCCCCTCTTTCCTGGAAGCTTGATGATGCTATTTTTATTTTAACGAAAAAAGAAGCGTGATGCATCCAGTTGAAGAGCGTCTTCTCAAACTCATGGTGTAGTTGTTAGCAGTAGAGGTGGGACTACAGTACCATCTAGGTAGAGGGAGAGAGTTACTAATTTACTCCTCCAGTCCTTGTTTTATCCCTTAAAATAACAAGAAAACACCAAAATCTAGAGTATAGGTTGGAAAAATCAACAAACTCGGAATCGCTAAAGGAATGTGAGATAGGGTCGGTATGATGTACTATATACCTCTGATTTTTGTGATATAAGAAGGACAAAAAACTGATATGTAATCAGAATGTTGCTTTTGCTTTTACTTGCATGCTTCTCCTATGTCCCATCTCTCTCTCTATCCAACACTTATATAATGTAATGTAATGACAAGAGATCATCAACCAACCAATACAGATAAACTAGATTGATTTGAATTAGAAACCATCATTTCTAGTCCAATCAGTTTTAGTTAGCTTGTATAACTATGGATTAAAAGTATGTTACTTTATGACTAATGGCTCAATTTCATATAGTTAATTTATATTGTGAGATAAGGCCGGTTTACTATTTTAAGTTTTGATAATGCGCATGTAAATGGCACTGGCAAGATATGCCATAATTCTCCACTTACGAATTATAAGTCGAGGCTTTTATAATGGCTGTGCTTAGTTTTTGCAATTTGTTTAAACAGGGTTGGGGACATTGCTGTCGGTAAAATTTTCTGTTTATCTTTTGTTCTTTTGGAACCTGGCACATAATTGGACCATGGGTCTAAACTCATCGAAGCAAAGAAAACTATGTCAAGTAAAGGACTACTCCCCTGAGATAGAGACAATAGATGCTGGGGAGTTTTACTGCCTTATTAGTTGAAGAGTCAAGAGAATGGACACGAACTTTTACGTAAATTTCAGAGGAGATAAAAACTAGTGAAAACTACAGTCACACCCATTTTTCAGATTTCTCTCACTGTGAAACCCATGCCCAGAAATTTAAAGGCGCGCACCCATTTTTTAGGGAAAAATTATTGTCGGATCCAAAGTTATTGAAATTAAATTTTATATGTTCATCGTACTCTTCTTCTTTCTTCTCTCTCTTTCTCCTCCATCTCCAGATCCAATCTACAAAAAAATACCTCTGAATGCATTCTTTATCTGAAAAGAAACCAGTCGACTCTGCTGATATACTAGAGAGATGGAGAGGAATTCGAGCACCTGCTGATGATGAAATTGAATCGAGTTATGAGTTCTTAAAACAACAGAGAAGAATGGTGTCAGCTGTGGATATTGGGTATGCAAACAAGACAAGTTGGAGATCAACAGATGGATGGGTTGATGGCGCTGTTGGTGGGCAAATCCACGGGAAAAGGATGGGGTTGAGTTCATCTGAAGATGGAACTAGAGATTGATTCTGAGATAGAGTTACTGGTGATTGAAAGGATGGTTACTCACTTGAAATCGAAATCGACAGTTTGTCAAGATCGGATTTCAGATTAGCTTTTGATTCTGAATCAGTAACAAGACGACAACTGTTGATTTCAGTTTCGATTGATTTTTTAGATTCATAAAATCGATCTGTAAATGATTTATTGGATTCAAAAGCATCCACATCGTTTGAATCAGACTTACGTGAGATAGCTTTTCGAAGAGGAGAATGGTGGAGATTTGAGAGGCGTTCGATCATTGCAGCATGTTTCTTTTGAGAAATTATATCTTGGGGTTTCTCTGAGGTTTCTGATTTATTTCTTCCATGGGGTTTCTCATCAATTAGTCGCATAAGATCGAGTCAGGATCGTAAATGTATCCGACTTGGTATATCTCCCTGATTATGGATTATGCAGCTAGTTAAATCTTTCCCAAATGTTAGATAGAGACGAAGTATTAAACACATGATGCTTCGTGAGTAAATCTGCAGATTATTCTCGGCCATGATCCTCAAGCGTTCTATTAGCACTCTCTCTCAGTTTTTTGAGCTACACCTAAGTACAAATTTGCAGTACAACTTTCTACGTTTGCACTAAGCATATTGTTTTTCTATGAAATCTGCAGATTGTTCTATCAGGTTTTTGTTTACAATGTGAAACTCCAGTTTGGGTTCAAAGTTTTTGTGCTCTACTAATCATCCTTTTGTTCTCCTTTCTGACAGGATGATTTAGCGTTTTGCTCTGAAACTGTATAAATTTTTGAATCTCTTCCTCTGTTACAGAGTTGGCTATTATTTCCTGGAGTGTGGAGTGTGACCCATTACCCAAAGGTAGACTATAGGTAGACGATGATGATACTGATATTTGTGTTTGTAGTTCATGGTGGTAACTGAAATAGGAATGATGGTGTTGTTGTTGGTTTGGAATGGGTGTGTGCATAATGGGTGTTTTCAGGTGGAGTAGTGGATGCATAACCTGTTATGTAGTTATGAAAATGGATGCATAATTTGTTATGCAACTGTGGAATTAGTTGCATAACCTGTTATGCATCTACAAAATTTGTTGCATAACTTGTTATGCAGTCCAGAAAACGGTTGCATAGCACGTTATGCATCAACTTTTTCGTCACTATTGAAACCAACAAAAACAAAGACTGCACAACTTGTCATGCACCTACAATAATATTTGCATAACATGTTATGCAGTCGTGAAAATTGATGCATAACCTGTTATGCATCCGAAAATATGGCTGCATAATGCATTATGCATCGAGAAATTTGTTGCACAATCTTTTATGCATCGGGAAAATAGATGCATAACCTGTTATGCATCCGAAAATATGTTTGCATAATGCATTATGCATCAATTTTTTATGTACGCACTAAAATCAACCAAAACAATGGCTCCATAACTTGTTATAGATGCATAACTTTGTTATGCAGTCGAGAAAATGGTTGCATAATTTGTGATGCGTCTGTAGAATGTGTTATGCATCTTTTTTGGTGGCTGCATAATGGTTATGTAGTCAGTTTTCGAAATTTTGCCTAAAATGATGATCACCTCCGATTTTTTCGTGAAAAACAAAAATTTAATATTGTTGTTTGTACTCGTTGCGTAGCTCTCTTAAAAAGATTTCCAACGATATAAAATTTGTAAAATTCCAAGGCGCGGATTTCTAGATATGTTATATCCAAGTTGCGTTGCCAATTATACCCCTGATGCATAACCCGTCATGCGGATGCATAATCCGTCATGCATACATTTTTACTAATTTCATATAATTATGAGTGTCACGGTACCTAAAATTAATTGTGGGCCTGAGAATGAGAATATTTTTTTTTTGGATCTCCCCCTAATTTCCCCTAAAAACTATACTGAATCACTGATAACAAATCTTTCATTCAACGTCCCTCAACAGAATCCAACCTGAATTCACACAAGCCCATTGATTAGACATATATTGATAACACAAGCCCATTGCTTAGGCATATACTGATAGTCATAAAGCTGCTGGCCTGGGTAGCCTCGCCTTCCTCTTCCTCGTCCTAAATTCACATAAACCTATAAGATGTAAGCAAATTTTTCTGACATTCCGATTCCTTTAAGCAACGAAAAAATCCGTCTTACGCCACATAATGGTCCAATGTCTGGATCTGGTTTAAATCTTATTCTAGGATAAAGCTCTATTTTCAACCAAAACTAGATTTCCACTTTGGGATTATTTATTTATTTATTAAGCAGAAGATATATAAAACTTGGCGTGAGAATAATATTCTCTCCGTTTCTGGAAAAAGTTACCGTCACTTTTTCAATTTGACCTATTTTCAGGCTAAAATGAAAAAATGGTAGTAATATCATACAACTCCTCTCCTAAGGAAATTCAATATCATTACATATATATTCACAGATTGAGTAGAGAGATCAATACATTTGGGTCTACATCAGCACTTAGTCAACTTAAACTTATTCACAGATTGAGCTTTAATTACATATTACCATCAGCACTTACAGATTGGGATGATCTGCATCTTTCTAATTATCACTGGGTTTCTCAGCTGTTTGACTCTCAAACTGGTAACTGGGATGTTCCCCTCCTTCGACAGTTGTTTACTCCTTCACAACACAAGTAGATCTAATTCTGACTATACCCATCCAGCTAGATCAAGAAGATACTTTGGTTTGGCCTTACACTGCTTCATGTGTTTTCACAACTTCTTCTTGTTACAAATTGTTGTGTTAGCAAGACAATATAAGTAGTACAACTCTCAATTTGTCTCCTCTGGTTGAAATTCTGGAAGCTAAACATGCCGTACAAATACCAGATTTTTTTGTGGAAGGGTCTTCATAATGCACTGCCAGTTAAAGCAAGATTGTTTACACATGAATTCTGTTGATCAACAATGTGTGCTCTGCAACTCAGCTCACTCTGAAGATATTGATCACCTTTTACTTCATCGTCCCTTCTCTCAGGCCATTTGGAGATACTTTTTCCCACAACAACATACTTCAATGATGCAGTTTGCTTCTCTTCTCTCATGGGTTCAGACTTGGCAATCTCACGACTCTCAGATAAACATTCATAGTACCCCTCATGTCATACACATTATAGTTTGCATTATGCATTTTATCGGGATACACAGATGTAGAGTCATATTTTCTAACCTTTCTCCTAATCATACTTCTGTCATTCATCAGGTTAGTTTTTACATTGCAAAGCATCAATTACATGCTGCATCAAGTATTCCTGCTTTTGTTAGATCTGTTGTGAATGATGCTTGGAAGCCACCTCCGTTGAATGTTTTGAAAATCAACATTGATGCTTCTTACAGTCCTCTTTCTTTATTGGCTGGTATTGGTATAATAATTCGGAATGATGCGGGACAATATGTGGCTGGAAAATCAACAGTAAGAAGAGCTATTGATATTCATCAGGCAGAAGCTTGGGATTTATTGGAAGCAATGGAAATGACGACTTCTAATGGTTGGTCTAATGTTGTGTTTGAAACTGATAACCTGAATATCAGTTCTTATGTAAACAATAAGTCTTCTCTTCCTCCTTCGCAGAGTAAGATTTTACTGAAGAAATGTGTTCATATATGTAATAGAAATGTTATGTGGTCTTGTGTGTTTGTTTATAGGGGTTGTAATAAGGTTGCTGATGCGCTAGTTAAGGCTGCTAGGAAGCATCATCTTTGTGGGGAATGGTGGTTTAATCCACCTGCTTTGTTATTTCCTTACTTAGAAAATGCTTCAATGAACGCTTCTATGTAATATATTTGTTCCTTTGTTCAAAAAAAATAAAATAAACCATAAAATGTAGGCCTGTCAATGGAAGAATATCCGCCGGATATTTAGAAATCCGATATCCGACATGTTAAGCACTACCGGATATTCGATATCCGATAATATCCTATAGGATATCAAAATCAGATATCGATTCCGATAGGCTAAGCTGTCGGATATCCGATAGTATCCGGTTATAACAAAAAAGTTTAAAAACCCTTGTAAAACATTTTCATAATTGACACTTATGGGATATTTATCCGACAATATCCGATAATATCCGATACTAGACTCGAGATTAGGATAAATTACAAATAAGTTTCTATACTATCGGATATCGGATATTAACATTTCGGATGGGGTCTAATCCGTTTCCGATATGTTAAGGAAGAAATATCCGATCTGATATCCGATATCCGATAAAACCCTATAGGATCTCGAATACTCGGAAACGGATACCGGATATCGGACAAATATTGACAGGCCTAATAAAATGCTTCTTTTACAGTAGCAAAGGAGTTCCACTTTCTTTTCCCCTCTCTGCCTTGCCCAAGAATCTGCTAGTTGAAAAGCTAGAGCATCTGGCCCTGTAGTGTCAATAACACCATTCCTTATAAGAAGAACTCCAACCTCATACAGTCCTGTCCCTTATTTAAAAGAAGCATCAATTTGGTAATGTTCTTCAGAGGATTGAGCGCGTATCTAGATTTGTTCTTTTCCTGAGCTTCCATCCTTACGCTGATTGCAACCAAAGGGTATCTAATATCCCATTGAAGAAGTTGTTCCCTAAACTGGCTTGTAGGTCTAATGGGCTAGGTTTAATCTTATCAAACTGCATACTATTCCTATATTTCCAGATAAACCAAGTTAAACAGGCAAAAATCTGATTCCACATATTCCAAGGATGAGAAAACCATTGCTTACCCAATTCTAAAAAGTTATTGCTATAAGGACAAGGAATTCCTAAATTGAATCAAACAACTCTCGCTAAAGGACATTTTATAAGTTTCTGCACTCCAGAATTACAAAGCAAGCAACGCACAACGAACTTGGAAGAGAAGGCGGCTATTTTAGCATTGAAAGGCAACACATCAGCAAACAGTTACCAAACAAACAAAGATAATATTCTCAGCATCCAAGCTTGACCAGCTAGCTTTTCTGACTTTGGCTCTTAATTGGTACAACCACAAATAAACAGTTAAAAGGATATCACAAAATCAGACTTGAGCAATACGATCAAGGAAAGTTATTACAAGCTCAAACAAAATCGTCTCAGATGATCAACATGCATGCGAATACATAAGATGTTAAAAAGAAGAAGTACTGCAGAAAAAGAAGCCCACCGACTTCACTATTGAAGGAATGGAGAGTTTGGACAACTAATGCTGGCAAACACTAGTTGACAGCAAACAGGTAACCGCTTAGCAATTTCTACAAATTGGCATCTTTCATACCAGAAAGACCTCAAATATCTAGCCTTGGAATTTGGGATGGTGCAATTGGCAATTAATAATGTTTACGGAAGAGAATAGTCAAAGAAAAACATACTTGGGGCCAGCGGAATACCATCTAAACGGAGGCATCCGAGAGACTTGTTGTCTCTCACAAACTTCTTTTCTCCCTGTAGTACTTTTATCTCAGTACTTGTCCATCTGCACCTGTAAAGAACACCTCTAATTTTTGAGGTCGGCAATGGGGGTTCCTTGGGATGATCTTAGCTACCATACCTCCAAAATGGTTCCAAAACAAGAGACAATGGACATCCAGGAGAACAATGTCACTTAGTTATCCCCAGATAAAGCACCAGCCTATTGTTCAGAAAATCAAAAATCAATTAAGCAAGCCAGCATTCATCATGGAATCGCATTGTCACTCACATGATTAAGAATGAATTGTGATAAGGAATGGGTTGTAAATGACATGAACTGCAGAAAGTGTTTCCAACACGAGCCATGGTGAGACATTCGTGAGAACAATGTACTTACATCTCCAGACAAAAAGAACAGCCTAAAATTTAGACAATCAAGAAACAATTAAGTTAGCCAGTATTCACTGTGGAATGGCATGAATTACGAATAAGGAGTGGGCTGTAACTAACCAGAACCGCTGTACCAAGAGCAGCTACTTCACCATGATTCACAGTGACATTTGGGTCTTTACCAGTCGATGATTTCACAAGCTCCTGAACAGCTGGGATACATGCGGATCTACCAACAAGGATCACCTCTAAGTCCTTGAAACCGAGCTTTGCATCTCTCAGAGAATGTTCCCAACTGGAACTTTATGTCTAAGAACATTGTTTCCAAGAGAAGGCCAGAGTTGGGCACCAGTAAGAGCAGTGAACCACAACACCACAAAAGGTCACATGTGTGTTTAACAGATTTCCCAGTATAGAAAGATGCTGAAATAGTATGCGACTTATATGTTAAAATACCTCATGAGTGTTTAACGTTTACAAGATTTTGTTACTTACATCAGTATTAGACAAGAACTTTTCCGAAATGTGCAACTTCAACTTTAAAAATCTTCCGCAGCTCAAGCCAATAAAAATGGAACCAAGCCTTATGCAGTCACTACATGATTCATGACCACCACAACTTCGCACAAATTATAAGTAAATCATGGCATTACAATCAATTTAAAGGATCACAGTATTTAAAACTACCACACTTCCAAATCATATAAAGTTTCCAATAGAGAGCCAAATAAAAGAAATAGAACAGGAATGCTTGTCAGTGCCGTGAATGCCCATATCCAAAACAGTTGCTTTACAAGATAGAATGAGTGACAGAGCTACGGACAGATCAGAATACACATACAGCAATAACAATCAAATTAAATCAACATGTGAGTTTCTAAAGGTTAACATAATAATCAACCCCTCACTATCACAGTTTACAACCATATCCGATCGACAAAGACCCATACAAACAAGAAAATGAGAGACACATTAGAGATTTAGCTGCTTACAACAAAAGACAGAAGCAAATTCACGATTAAAAACCAAAAAATGTACATGTTAAGTAATCAAAAGAAGATATCCATTAAACTTCATGTAATCTGGAAGGAGAACTGTACAACAAGACTTGTTGCTCAACTAAAAAACAAGAACAACTGAAAAATTACTGGTTGTGTTTTTGTCGTTAAGTCTGGAAAACAATACAGCTATACAAGGATTGTAGAAACATAGAGATTCATATATGCTATGGTGTACCTTTTCATATGAAGTCATACAAAGATAAAGATTGGAACTCCAAGATGTTTTCTAACCCTCTTTTGCTCCCTATCAACTGTTGGTTGAACAAAATGAATGTATCACCTGCACCACAATAACGTTGATTAGCTCATAAAGTCATAGTTTACCTTCAACAACAAGAATATATTCAAAAAGTGACAAAATTTGAGCACTACCTCAAAGACTTCACTGAAGACTGTTGTCTCACCAGAAAGTTCTTCACTGCAATGGCAAAGTACAATAGGAGTCGTGCAAGATAATCATTGGACTGCAATGCACATTAAGACATTAAAATATATGAGCCACACCATAATCAAAAGATCAGAAGCTGAAAGTTCCTTCCAATATATCTCAAGATTGAACCAACGCAAAAATTATCTTATATCAGTCCATTTAGTTTGTTCTTAGATAAGTTTGGATTCTAACGTAATCTTTACTTAGAACATAGTTAAACTTAAACTCAAATAATAACACAAAATTACATCATAACTCTTCAGTTATTAGACCTTGACATATTATGTTTATACCCCTTGAATGCAGAGCAAAAAAAAAAAAGATGGTGACGATTTCTTTATCAACCTAAATAATAAATCAAATTCAACCAGCTATTAGGGGAAAGCCCTAAAATCTCACTAAATCTATTCAAAGAAATAAATTTCACCAGTTGAAGAAGTTACCTGAGTGAAAATCACGCTAGCTGGAAAATCATAAATGTTAATAGTTGTGGAAGATGATTGATTCCATGAGACCTCCGATATACAGAACTAAACCAACATTTAAGCGACCAACAGATTTTAGACTACAGTCATTACCGTAGTCACAAAAATAAGAGCGAATAACTAACTCTTTGGGGATATGAAAGTCGGGGGACAAAAAGAAAGAAGGGGTAATTTGTGTTTCCTCCCCTGACAAGATCGCTAATTTGCATAAGTGAAAAGTGAAAACTACAACCATACTCATTTTTGCACTTTTTTACACTGTGAAATCCACGTGTGGAAAAAATCACACGCGCATCCAAAATCGCCGTGCAAATTATGCCGGCACCCAGAGTTTTCAAAATTCTGTTTCTTTTTTGTTTTATTACCCAGTTTAGCCTCATTTGTTATGAGAGATTGAGAGATGAGAGATTCAGTTTCGAGAGATTGGGAGCTGAGAGATTGAGAAGGAGATAGAGCCGGAGCGAGAGCTGAGAGATTGAATTATCGAGAGATGAGAAGGAGCTGATTGAGAGATTGAATTTACTCAGCAAAGATAATCTGAAATTCAAGCTTCAGGTTCGTTCGTTTTCATTCTAATCTTGTTCTGATTTTGTTTAATCTTGATTTGATTCTAGGTTTTAGTTATTGTAAGATTATGATCTATTATTTTAGGTTTTCGAAGCTTAATTTATGTTTTCGAAGCGTTTTTTGGATCTTTTAAGCTTGTTTTTAAATTTTTGTTTATTTTCTAGGTTTTGAAATTGTTACGATCAATGTAGATCTTTTCGATTCAATCTTTTTATTTCGATTTCATGTTCGGATGTTTATATACCAACTTTCGCTTCTGTTCTAGTCGATTTTTGATTTAACTTGTTTTCCGGTTGATTTTTGATCTGTTTTCTGTTACGTTAATGTAGATGTTATTAATTTTGATATCCAGTTGATTTCTGATCTGATTATGGTTAATGTAGACTATCTTTGTTGTTGTTGATTTGAACTTTTAATTTTGAGTAAGAATTTTTGTGAAGTAATATGTAGGATAGATATGTTTGATTTTGTTTTTCTCTTTATGTTTTTGCAGGGTGAAATGCATGTTGTTAGTGCACTAGCTGTAATTCACTACTTCAGTGACTTCTTAGCAAATCCTGTTGATGTCAACACAACTCTGGCGACTTTGAAGACAGCCGCTTGCCAGAAGTGGACTCGTTTATTACCTCATCATGTCAGATTTTCCTTTAATGATGGAAGCAAGTTTGTGTGAGTTGATTCTGATGTTCGGTTTCAGTGTTTTGTATCTCGTTTCCACTGTAAAGGTCAGAAGAGCTTTGATTTACTTATTGAAGTTGGATGCAATTCTTCCAGCAGTTGTAGTAGAGCTTCAAGTAGTCGTGTAATAGAACCTGAACCCGAAGAAGCTATGGTGAATTTCCTTGAAGATGGTTCTGTGCCTGTTAACAAGGTTCTTAGGACTGAGGATTGGGATAAATTACTTGGTGAAGTTGGTAAAGTTTTTTTTGGAGGTGTAGCAGAGGTACGTATTGCAGTGAAGAAATACGAGCTAAATTCTGGGTATGTTGTTCTATATACTAAGAATGAACCTAGCAGGTTCTATGCAAAATGCTCAAAATAAGATTGCCCTTGGGACTATAAGGTTTGTGATGTTGATGATGAAAACAGGATGTTTAAGGTTAAGAAATATGTTAGCAGTCATCACTGTGGTGTGGGATGTCAAAGGCTTTTCCACAGGCTCAGCAGTAAATGTGTTTCTAGTCTTATCAAAGATGAAATCAGAAGTGATCCGAGTTTCAAAGCTTCTGATTTGAATTTTTTTTTTAAATCTAGCTACGGGATCAATGTGAAATATTACCAAGCTTACAATGGAAGAGAGAAAGTGTATGATGATATATTTTGTGATGATTCCATGTCGTATTCGCATCGGGTATGGTATGTAGATGCCATTCACAACAAAAATCATGGGAGTTGGATTGATTTTCAAGTTCAAATGGATGAAATTGAATCTAACGAGGAGAGTTCAACTGATTTAGAAGTTGAAGCACCTTCAAATAAGTTTGTGCATCTTTATTTCTTTCGAGGCATGTATCCATGGTTACCGTTACCTTCGTCCCATGATTTATGTCGATGCTACCTTTCTCACAGGGAGATTTAGACGATGCCTCATGGGTGCAACTAGTATCAATGCTGAAAATGGTAATTTTTCAGACAGTAGCTTTCACTTTTCAAACAATGCATCATTTTTATATATGTGCATAATGTCTCATGCATTGTGTATTTTGGCTTCATAATGTCTTATGCATTTTTTTGTTTAGATGCATAATGTCTTATGCATTATTGTTTTCACTTTTCTGATTATGCATCCTTTTTATGCACGTGCATAATGTCTTATGCATCATTTTGTTTAGATGCATAAGACATCATACATTATTTTGTTTTAGCTGCATAATGTCTTATGCATTATTATTTTCACTTTTCTGATTATGGATTCTTTTTATGCACGTGCATAATGTCTTATGCATCATTTTGTTTAGATGCATAAGACATTATGCATTATTTTGTTTTAGCTGCATAATACTTCATGTAGATGTTGGCTTGATTTTATATTTTTTAAGTCCTAAAACATGTTTTCTTCTGTGCAGGGTTCTTTCCATTAGCCATGATCCTAGTACCTGGTGAAGATAATGAAAACTGGGAATGGTTTATGAGAAATTTGAGTAGTGTTCTTGATCATGATCAAAGGCCAATCACATTTTTATCTGATCGTGCGGAAGGATTAAAGAGAGCGATTCCAGTTATTTTTCCTAGAGCCTTCCACAATTTCTGCTTTTATCATCTTAAGCAGAACTTACCTATTAATGCTTCTGACAAAAGGTATGGTGTCGTTCTTGATGCGTTTCAAGCTGCTGCATATGCTCTTAGTCCCGAAGGTTTCTAAAATGCCATCGCTATGATTAGGGGTCTCGTTTGTGGTTGGATTGCAGACTATATTGAAGATATCCCTCCCGAGAAATGGTCAAATGCATTTTTTTCATGGTTGTATGTATGGAAGTACATCTTCGACTCATGTTGAATCCTTCAATAGTTGGATGAAGGTACACAAGAAGCTCCCTGCGAATGCTCTTCTGGATCAGATAAAGAAGGATGTGATGAAGATGATGTCAGGGAGGAGAAATACTGGTCAAAGTTTTATAACAGTTCCCACACCAAAGAACGAATCTAAGATGAAGGCTCTTATTGATGAGGGTTTAACCTGGATGGTTATACAGTCCAATGCTCATGTTTATGAAGTGGAGGGCGGGTTGAGTTCTCATAGTGTTAACCTTGACGCAAAGACTTGTACCTGTCATAGGTGGCGCGTCTATGGGTTTCAATGTGTGCATGCTTTTGCTTCTATAACAATGTCTGGTTTAAAAGTTTGTGTTTAATAAAATCGGGAGAGATAGAGTGTCTGTGACTCGGTGAATCGGCGATCGACTCATGTCAACATTTTTTCTTCCTTCTTCGTTTTCTATGTGAATCAAATCTTAAATTCAGGTGATTTCTTTTAATTTAAAATGATTGGTGTTAACAATATGATAGTAAATGATCGATAATCTGTCGGAAACACCAATTAACCGATCAGAAACATTTTCTTTTGAATTGAATAATTTTAGTTCAAAACCTAGATTTATTTCTGGGGAAAAAATGAGTAATTCAAAGGATGATAGTCCTAAATGTTTTATTTCCGATGATGATATTGAAGAGAGTTTGAATGAATGGAAATACAGCTTGATCGGGAGATTGGATTTCGTTAAACTGAAATTTCAAACTGCAGATTCTATTTTAAGGAAGTAATGGAAAATTAAAGGTTCAATTCAGTTAATCTCATTGGGAAAATGATGTTTTGTTATTAAACTTGATAATGAACATGATAAAAAACATATTTGGAGTGGAGATTGGAAGGTTGAAGATCAAAATTTAAAACTCAGAAGCTGGGAACCAAATTTTAAACTAGAGGAGCAAAAATCTACAACTGCTTTTGTTTGGGTTCAATTTCCAGGTCTTAGCATGGAACACTGGAAAGAAAAGATCATTCTAAACATGTGGAATTCTTTAGGTCGCTCGATTAGAGTAGATGAAACAACTCTTAAGAGAGAAATTGGGTATTATGCAAGTGTTCTGGTTGAAATGTATATGTCAAATTATATTCCTAACAAAATATGGGTTGAATCCAAGTATGATAGTTTTGAACAAAGAGTTCATATTCCAAAGTTTCGAAGTTTTGTATTCACTGCCAAGTTGTAGGTCACTCAGTAAAAGAATGTAGATCAAAGAATAAAGTTCCAGAGCAGGGAGAAGCAGAACCTGTAATTCAAACTAAGAAAATCTGGAGAAGGGTGAAGAATAAAAATAAGGTTGGTTTTGATATTTGCTTTGGAGAAGATGAAACAACTCAGAATACTCAACTTGTACTGGATAGTGAAGATGAGATTGTTGATGCCACTATTCCTCCAATTTCACAAAGTAGGGATGGTAAAATTTTAGATGAAAATAAGCAAACTGAAGTGGTGGTAAATTCTGACAAGTTCCAAATTCTCCAGAATACACCAGAGGAAATTTTAAACTCACCAAATGCTTTTCCATTTTTATCTGCATCAAAAGTTTTAGAAGTAACTTCAAGTGCACCCTCTATAAATGAAGTTGTTACAGTGATTCCTCCACTGGGGAAGTTTGGTTCAAATGTAGAAAATCAAGTAAAGCAGAAGACAGGTGCAAATGTTACAACTAGAAAGCAGGCTGCAAGTTTAATATCAAATTTGAGTAAAAATGGGAACCTGAGAAGAGGTAATTCTTCTCATTCTCAACCTTCTAAATGAAGATTATATATTGGAATATCAGAGGCCTTAGAAGAGTAAAGGCCAAAGATAAACTTAAAAGTTTAGTTCATTCTTTTAGTCCTACAATTTTAATTCTAGCAGAGCCTAAAATAAGATATTCTACAGAGGTCATTAAAAAATTGAAACTAGCTGGTATGCACTATGAAATAATTCATAATTCATCTGAGTTGAATAAAGGTAACATATGGATTCTTTGAAGTGCTTCAATAAAACCTCCATTATTAATTTCATGCACTAGTCAAGAGATAACAATTTCAGTTGGTGATACTTTAATAACTGGGGTTCACGCAGCATCCTTAACTGTAGATGAAAGAGAGTTATGGAATAAAATGGAGGAAATAAATTCCTTAAATAAACCATGGTTGGTAATAAGTGATTTTAATGTTGTTACTTGTAAGGAAGAAAAGGTAGGTGGTCTAAAACCTTTAAGAATCTCAATATTGGAGTTTAATAATTGCTTAAGCATCCGTGGTCTGATACCTTCGCCAAAAACTGGTCTGGAATTCTCTCGGTGTAATAACAGAGCTGGAAGAAAAAGAATTGTCTGCAATCTAGACAGGGTTGTATTTAATGATAAATGGCTGGAATTATATCCAAGTTGGGGTTACAAAGTTGGTGCAAGGGGCATTTCAGATCATGGAGTTTTGTATGGTGCTAGTGCTGTCATTCCAAAGCCAAAAAAAATGTTCCTTTCAGAGCATTAATGGTATGGAAATCTCATGCTTTTTTTAAGCAAACAATCATGGAGTCTTGGAATTCAGATATTTTAGGAAGTCCTGGTTTTATATATATGAGTAAACTAAAAAGACTCAAAAAATATTTACAATTATGGAACTGGAATACTTTTGTTGATGTTACAAAAAAGCTTAAACAAGTTGAAGAAGATGTTATGAAAGCAACTTTATTATCTGACAGAAATCCTTTGGATTTGCATCTGCTCAATAAACTTGTGACTTTAAGAGGGCAACAAGAGGTTTTACTTGATCAACAAAAAGCAATTATTCAACAAAAATCAAGGGTAAAATGGTTAAAAGAAGGAGCTGCTAATACAAGATTTTTCCGTATTAACCTAAAGGTAAGACAAACTCAAAATTCTATTGTGGAATTAGAAAAACAAGAAGGTGGCATTACTTCTAACCAAGAGGAGATAACAGACATTTTAGTCAAGCATTTTGAAGACAAATTTACATTTCAGGAAGTTTCTATGGCAACTAATATTTTTAATGATATTCCTGAGGTAGTGACTGAAGAAGAAAATTATATGATTGAAGCTATTCCAAATGCAGATGAAATAAGAGAAGTTGTTTTTGATTTAAACCCAGATAGTGCTCCTGGTCCAGATGCCTTTGCTGTATGGTTATATAGGGAAGTATGGGAGATAATTGAGAAAGCTTTCATAAGAGCAATCTAGTTTTGGTGGAGTAGAGGATTCATTCCTAATGGTTTAAATGCAAATTTCTTATTACTTCTTCCAAAGGTTAAAAATGCTAAAAGAGAAAATCAATTTAGGCCAATTGGATTGATGAATTTCAGCTTTAAGGTTATCACAAAAATTATTACAAAAAGGTTAACTGAAATCATTAAAAAAGTGGTATCTCCTCAACAGAGTGCCTTCATTAAAGGGAGAAATATTCAAGAAAAGATTGCTTTAACTTCTGAATTAGTAAATGATTTGGAACACAAGAGAAGAGGTGGCAACATGGGATTGAAGCTAGACATCACTCAGGCATATGACTCTCTGAGTTGGGAATTCATGTTCCAAGTAATGCAAAAGCTTGGATTCTCAAGTAATGTTACTAGATGGCTACATACTCTTCTAAAATCAGCTAAGATATCTGTTTTATTAAATGGAAGCCTTGTGGGTTATTTCCAAGTTAGTAGATGGTTGAGACAAGGTGACCCATTGTCTCCACTCCTTTTTGTCATAGCTGAAGATCTCCTAAGCAGAACTCTTACAAGAATGGTGCAAGATAATCAAATTCAGCCAATGATTACAAGAAAGAATGTTCATCCTTCTCATATATTTTTTGTAGATGATATTTTTATATCTGCAATGCTGATAAGTGAAATGTGAGAAAGCTTCTGAAGGTTTTACAAGAATATCAAGATGCTTCTGGACAAGTCATTAGCTTAGAAAAAGCAAATGCTTTATTGGTGGTACTAGTGATTCAAGAAAACAAGAAATAGCAGAATTATGTAACATGCCTCTCTCAAACTTCTCAGACAAGTATTTGGGAGTTATGCTGGAACCATGAAGAATAAAAACCTCTCATTTATGGAGTATAGTTGAGATGATGCAATAAATTTTGGATGGATGAAAAGGAAGATTACTTTCATTTCAAGAAAGACTGATTCTGGTTAAATTTGTTTTATGCAGCTTTCCCATATATACAATGGCAGTATACAAGTGGCCTAGAACAATAATCAAGGAATGTGAAAGAATCATCAGAAATTTTCTATGGACTGGTGATCCTTCTTCAAGAAAAGTTATTACAATAAAATGGGATTCTGTTTGCTCTCCTATAGATGAAGGTGGTATAGGTCTGAGAAGATTGGAAATCCTTAATAAATCTCTCTTAATGAAGTTGTATTGGAAAATTCTAAATGGAGATGATGAAATGTCAATATATTTTCAAGCTAAGTATCAAGACAGAAATGGTGACTGGATTCAGTATTATAGAAAATCCTTTGTATGGCCAGGTATGCAATGGGTAGCAAATGAAGTTCTAAATCATTCCAGATGGCTAGTGGGGAAGGGAGAAAGCATTTCAGTTTGGAAAGAAAAATGGATTAAAGATAAATCATTGTTAGATTTGTTCCCTGAGAATTCTTTTATGATCCAATTTCCAAATATGAAAGTCTCTGACATTTTACTAGATGGTGCATGGGTAATTCCAACTGAAATGTTGGTGATGTTTGGTATAAGTGAATTGCCAGTTGTTGATAATCAAGAAGATAAAAGAGTTTGGATCCCTATTGAAAAAGCGGGGGTCTAACGACACCACCCAATATTTCGCTTAGCAATCTGTATGGACTAACTCCGAAATACTTTGCTAGAGAATAAACTAGACAGTCAGACTCAATCTAGATTAAAGTATCTCAAGGAGTTAATATCTCTCTCTTGATTTGATTTTTACTCAAGCTAAAAACAATAGCGAGTCTTTATCAAATACAAGGAATAACTTGGATGGTACCAAAGACCAATATCCAAGGATCAATCAATATCAATCAACAACCAAAGGTTGGATTTCCAATTGATGATCTTAACGCACAACCTGTATTATTTCAATTATATAAAAAATATAATGCGGAAAAGAAATAACACAGACACCAGAAGTTTTGTTAACGAGGAAACCGCAAATGCAGAAAAACCCCGGGACCTAGTCCAGATTGAATACACACTGTATTAAGCCACTACAGACACTAGCCTACTACAAGCTAACTTCGGACTGGACTATAGTTGAACACCAATCAGTCTCCCACTAATTCAAGGTACAGTTGTACTCCTACGCCTCAGATCCCAGCAGGATACTGCACACTTGATTACCTTAGCTGATCTCACCCACAACTAAGAGTTGCTGCAACCCAAAATCACAGACTTGATAATAAACAAATCTGTCTCACACATAAAAGTCTATCAAAGGATAAATCTGTCTCCCACCGAAAAACCTAGGTTTTTGTTCCATCTTAAGATATGAAATCAAGGTGAACAAGAACCAATTGATAAGCTGGTCTTATATTCCCGAAGAACAGCCTAGATTAATCAATCACCTCTCAAAAATCCTTCTTGACTACACAAGCGGTTTGTCGAGGAATCACAAACAGTGAGACGAAGATGTTTGTGACTTCTTTATCTTGCCTATCGGAGAACTCTCATGATTTCAAGCCAATCAATAGATTGTACTCGTACGATAGAATATGCAAGATCAGATCACACAACAACGATAAAAGTAGTATCCGTCTGGCTTCACAATCCCAATGAAGTCTTTAAGTCGTTAACCTGGTTTTAGAGAAGAAAACCAAAGGTTAAAGGAGAATCGACTCTAGCGAGCGCACTAGTATCACACAGACGTGTGGGGATTAGTTTTGCACAATGCTAGATGTCTCCTTTATATAGCCTCCAAATCAGGGTTTTGCCTTAGTTACAAAGCAATCCATATTCACCAGATGAAAACCTGGTTTAGATTCAAGCTAATATTTATCAACCGTTAGATCGAAAACTTAGCTTGTCATACACACTTGGGTAGACATTTACTGGGTTTGTGAAAACCGTGCCCAAACGTGTACGTGTATGTTGGTTCAACATAGTAACCCAAAAGGTTAACCATATGAGCAATTGATATTAACCTAGTTCTTCTTCACCATAACTAGTTCAATTGACTCAAATGAACTAGTTAGAGAGTTGTTCAATTGCTATGAGATCTTATGTAACTACACAAGACACAATTGAAACAAAGATGATTCGATTCGATGAATCGGCTCATGAACTTTATAGCCACGGTTTGCATAAAGCATTCCTTAGTAATTTAAGTTTCATGTTCAAAGCACATCTTTAGATCATAACCACTTAAGCTCACAGACAAGTTCGCGGACTTAAGGCAACCGGCAGAGTTTTCCAAACTCAGCAGAAAATCTCGGCAAAGAGACTTCCGCCAGTTCGTGTAATAGGTTCGCGGACTGAGTTCGCGGACTAAACACGCAAACGAGTTTTTGGAAAATCCCAGCAGAAATTCTCGGCAAGAGAGGTTTCGTCAGTTTGCGGACTCGGCAAAGCCAATTCCTCTGGTTTCTCTCAATCAACAAATTTCGAAAACTTCGGATTAAGGAATACATGGTTATGTAATCTAAACTCTCATTCCAATAATTGAGACATTCTCAGAGGACGTTATATATCCGTTATTCACAGACCGTTTCACGTCAGAGCAATTCTAAAAGTAATTGAAACTTTTCATGACTTTTGTCATTAGGTGAAGATAAACTTGATCAAAGCGAAACGCTTTACCAACACACGATTTCGAGAAAAAGATAAGTAGTGAATACTCAGCTCGAAATGTCAAATGTGTATGATCCAGTCTATATAGCATACGAATTTTTGTCTCATAAGAAGTAGGAGATAGAATAGATAGACTTTTGATTGATAGATAAGTTCAAGTATCCACATACCTTTTTGTTGATGAAGTTCCACGGTTCCTTGAGTAGATCTTCGTCGTTGTATGATGAATCGCCATGAAGTCCTTGAGCTCAACTACACTTTTCTATCCTAGTCCGAGACTTAGCTATAATAGACCAGAAATCAAGACTCATAGTTTTGATCACTAACATTGACAAACATGCTTGATATAGCACCGCATGCGAGGTCGACCGAGCTATGCTCTAACAATCTCCCCCTTTGTCAATTTTAGTGACAAAACTATTAATACATATGGAATACAAAAAAGATAAACTTTAGTGGCTCTTATTTCATAGTCTAATCTTCAACGTTCCTTGAAATATTCGTCCTTCCAAGTACTCCAATGATCCCAAAGGTTGTAAGTTTAGCACCACCGTTGTTGAAGATCCGTAGCTATAACAATGAGAGAATCGAGATTCTCGATCATAATTATACAGTGTCACAGTATCATTATGTAACATCAAAGTCCAATTGCATCATGACTTTAACAACAATACTATGGTGATATGTATCACTCCCCCTTAGTCAATACTCCATCTCGATCATGTAAACCATTCCCCCTTACACAATGATTCAAAAACCATATGTATTTGTAGTGTGAACTATATTATTTCTCCCCCTTTTTGTCAATAAAATTGGCAAAGGTAAAAGAACGGGATCATAATGAAATTTCCACAAGAGACATTTCATAGACTAAAAAAAAAAATACATACCAACTTAATTTAGATGCAATCATAAATCCGAAGCTAAATGCATTCATCAAGGAGTTTTAAGATACAAGATAACCTCTATAAAATTCCACAGCCGCACACCCCGCAAGATATTACCATTAAGCACAAGTTCAAAAGAACTCTCCCCCATTTGATGTCATTCCCGAAAGAACAACAAGAGCGACCTTAATTTCGAAACAAAAGAATGATTTTTAATTGGACACCAAAAACCATAGGAAAATGATTTTCTATATCCAAAACTCAATCAAATTAATCACAAGTAAACCCATGATTAATTTATTTGGAATACGCAACTAAATCAAACCACAAAAGTGATCAATTTAATTGATTGTGATCAACATAAGAAAACTCACGGAGCTACGACTAAGATAACCACACGGAGATGACTACCCTAATCGTTCAAATACTCAACATAAGGAAAACCTTATGGAATATACGACTACATTAACCAATAGAACATGATTAGTATAGCCGTTCATATACTCAACACAAGAACTTGTGGAATATATGAAAAACTCAACTAGATTAATTACAAGAGAACCTATAATTAATCTAATTGGAATACACAACCAAACTAATCACCGAAGCAATCAATTTAATTGTCAAAATATTTTGCTCGACAAAAGAAGATTTTCGGAGCAAATAACTAAATAACCAATCAAGATGATTAATTTAGTTCAAGAATGCTCAACATATAGCATCTCATGGAACAACCAACAAGGCCAATATTAATCGACATAGTTGTAAGGTGCTCAACATAAGATACACAATGGAGCCTTCACGGTAAAACAACAAAATGGATCAATGAAGATCAATACCATGGATAACATACAATGATCTATTCTATTTTCCATCACTATTTGCATAACGACATAATAGACTTTATCCTTGTCAAACAAAAGATTTCATCTTATTTTCCATCAAATAAACGACTGCATAGGCATAACTTTTGTAATTGTCAAAAGTCCATTCGTCCTTTCATCAATACGAATATCAATTTATGAACGACTTTACTTTTGACACAATATGAGACCTTCAAGTTCACGGACGCAAATAATACATATCCCATAAAAATGTTGCAATATTTCAAAACAGATTAATATTGCAATAATATCATCCTCCAAATATTTTTAGAATTTAAAAACCAATACACCTAAAAAATAACATAAGAAGATGAAAACAAAAATAGTTATGTGTAGTCACAATCTTCGCTATTCAAAGAACTAGTTACTCTTCCAACTAATCCAAAAAGAAGACGTACTAGGCATTAATAAACTTTTCCAAAGTTTCTTCAGAGAACTCCTTCTCGTTATTCAAAAGTTCATTGACAAAAGGATCATTCAACTCCTCCAAATCTTTTGAAAGCACTGTCAATTTACTAAGTTCCTTTTCTAGTTTTCGTACAGTGTTTGTAGATTGAGACAACATTCGTTTATAGTGAATTATATCATCTAAGGATGCAACAATCCGAGATTTTAAGCTGTCTCTTTTGCTGATGAAATCTTTTACCAGATTCCTGAAATTTTCATCACTTTGATAAGAAGACAAGAACCAGTTTAATGAAGGATTTTTACCATTAATTTTAGTCTTCACTTACTTCAAACTTGTGTAGGGAATCCCAGTACACCGACGTACGTTAGCTGCCAGAGTTACGTTCCTGCTTGTGCTGCATCTAGTAACAGGTGCCATGGAACATAAATTTTTGAGATTCTCCGTTTTCGAACGACTAAAACCTTGGACAAACAAAAGATTTTGTAGATATATATATAGATAAAAACAAAACAATAACCAAAAGTACACTCCTTGAGCCAAAAAGACGCAAATCCCCATTTTCTCAAGACAAACATGGGGACGCGAACGTCTAGGGTTAGGTAGAAACGATGGGACCAAAAGGCTCCCCTTGTTTATCCCACAATGACTTTCTAAGGTAAGACACATGAGCATAGGTTCTTCTTCTTTTGTTCCTGGAAGTGCTTGTCACATAGGACTTGCTACCGATATAAGAAGGTTGAAAGGACAAAGAGCATTTCGTAGTAACAAACGTCTCCTTGGACTCAAATTCTTCAACTTGTGAGTGTCCTTGAGGAATGAGCCTGAGATTATCTCTAAAACTGTCTAAATAATCTCCCTTATGCTTGGAAACATATTTAGAGCCAATATTATAGACTTTGGACTTGTTCGGTACAATATTCCACACAACTTGTCTATGAAGTTGGTCTAACTCATCATCCATTGTCTTTTTCCAAGAGAGGTTGTTTAGAGTTGTATAAATATTTTCTGGTTCTAATTGAGAAGAATAACAACCAATCGGAAGTTCTCCTTTTGTTCTGATTGTAGAGTCTACTCCTCTTTTAGAAACGATAGACCACACACACAGTGGAGAATCGCCTAGCACATGTAGAAAAAGACCACAACGACTGTCACTACACCATTGAAGGGAAGAGGTAGATCACAAGGCAAGATTACTCATATTATCAGTATTTTCTGTTTGGAATTTCCTGACAGAATTGTATGTACTTTTTGAGTAACACAAGGTTGCAAAGTATTCTTGCAAGGATTACTTTCAGCCTCCAGACTCCTTAAAGAAGACATACAGGCTTGTTGAGGATGATCGGATGAGCATCCATATAAGCCAGACTCTTTACAATTGTCTTAGTGGTTCCCAGTCACATCAGTTTTCTCAACAGGAGATTGTTGAACATTATCTGAATGGTGACAAATCTTCATAAAGGAACAACTGGATTCTCTCAGATTTAATGAGAGACTCTTACTATATATCAAATCCTTAAGAGTTGCAATTTCTGCAACAAGACCAGAATAGATCCGGATTTGTTCTTCCAATATCTTTTGAAGAGTAACCAGTTTATCAGACCTTTTCCTACGGTTGTTTTTAAACCTGGTGAAGCGTCGGTTGAGATTTTATGGTCCATATAGTCAGATTGCCACAAACACAGACTTTTGAGGTCTTTAAAAGTGTTTGCCTAGCTCTGATACCAATTGAAAAAGCGGGGGTCTAACAAAACCACCCAGTATTTCGCTTAGCAATCTGTATGGACTAAATACGAAATACTTTGCTACAGAATCAACTAGACAGTCAGACTCAATCTAGATTAAAGTGACTCAAGGAGTTAATATCTCTATCTTGATTTGATTTTTACTCAAGCTAAAAACAATAGAGAGTCTTTATCAAATACAAGGAATAACTTGGACGGTACCAAAGACCAATATCCAAGGATCAATCAATATCAATCAACAACCAAAGGTTGGATTTCCAATTGACGATCTTAACGCACAACCTGTATTATTTCAATTATATAAAAAAATATAATGCGGAAAAGAAATAACACAGACACCAGAAGTTTTGTTAACGAGGAAACCGCAAATACAGAAAAACCCCGGGACCTAGTCCAGATTGAATACACACTGTATTAAGCCGCTACGGACACTAGCCTACTACAAGCTAACTTCGGACTGGACTATAGTTGAACCCCAATCAGTCTCCCACTAATTCAAGGCACAGTTGTACTCCTACGCCTCTTATCCCAGCAGGATACTGCGCACTTTATTCCCTTAGATGATCTCACCCACAACTAAGAGTTGCTGCAACCCAAAATCGTAGACTTAATAATAAACAAATTTGTCTCACACATAAAAGTCTATCAAAGGATAAATCTGTCTCCCACAGAAAAACCCTAGGTTTTTGTTCCGTCTTAAGATATGAAATCAAGGTGAACAAGAACCAATCGATAATCCGGTCTTATATTCCTGAAGAACAACCTAGATTAATCAATCACCTCTCAACAATCCTTATTGACTACACAAGCGGTTTGTCGAGGAATCACAAACAGTGAGACGGAGATGTTTGTGACTTCTTTATCTTGCCTATCGGAGAACTCTCACGATCTCAAGCCAATCAATAGATTGTACTCGTACGATAGAAGATGCAAGATCATATCACACAACTACGATAAAAGTAGTATCGGTCTTCCTTCACGATCCCAATGAAGTCTTTAAGTCGTTAACCTGGTTTTAGAGAAGAAAACCAAAGGTCAAAGGAGAATCGACACTAGCGAGGCACTAGCATCGCACAGACGTGTGGGTATTAGTTTTGCACAATGCTAGATGTCTCCTTTATATAGCCTTCAAATCAGGGTTTTTCCTTAGTTACAAAGCAATCCATATTCACCGTTGGATGAAAACTTAATTTAGATTCAAGCTAATATTTCTCAACCGTTAGACGAAAACTTAGCTTGTCGCATACACTTGGGTAGACTTTTACTGGGTTTGTGAAAACCGTTCCCAAATGTGTACGTGTATGTTGGTTCAACATAGTAACCCAAAAGGTTAACCATATGAGCAATTCATATTAACCTAGTTCTTCTTCACCATAAGTTCAATTGACTCAAATGAACTAGTTAGAGAGTTGTTCAATTAATATGAGATCTTATGTAACTACACAAGACACAATTGAAACAAAGATGATTCGATTCGATGAATCGGCTCATGAACTTTATAGCCACGGTTTGCATAAAGCATTCCTTAGTAATTTAAGTTTCATGTTCAGAGCACATCTTTAGATCATAACCACTTAAGCTCACAAACAAGTTCGCGGACTTAAGGCAACCGGCAGAGTTTTCCAAACCCAGCAGAAAATCTCGGCAAAGAGACTTCCGCCAGTTCGTGGACTAGGTTCGCGGACTAAACACGCAAACGAGTTTTTGGAAAATCCCAGCAGAAATTCTCGGTAAGAGAGCTTCCGTCAGTTCGCGGACTTGGCAAAGCCAATTCCTCCGATTTCTCTCAATCAACAAAGTTTAAAAACTTCATATTAAGGAATACATGGTTATGTAATCTAAACTCTCCTACCAATCATTGAGACATTCTCAGAGGACGTTATATAGTCGTTATTCACAGACCGTTTCACGTGAGAGCAATTCTCAAAGTAATTGAAACTTTTCATGACTTTCGTCACTAGGTGAAGATAAACTTGATCAAAGCGAAACGCTTTACCAACACACGATTTCGAGAAAAATATAAGTAGTGAATACTCAACTCGAAATGTCAAATGTGTATGATCCAGTTTATATAGCATACGACTTTTTGTCTCATAAGAAGTAGGAGATAGAATAGATGGACTTTTGAGTGATAGATAAGTTCAAGTCTCCACATACCTTTTTGTTAATGAAGTTCCACGGTTCCTTGAGTAGATCTTCGTCGTTGTATGATGAATCACCATGAAGTCCTTGAGCTAAACTACACTTTTCTATCCTAGTCCGAGACTTAGCTATAATAGACTAGAAATCAAGACTCATAGTTTTGATCACTAACATTGACAAACATGCTTGATATAGCACCGCATGCGAGGTCGAACGAGCTATGTTCTAACACCTATCATAACTGATGAATTCACAGTAGCTTCTGCAGTGGAATCTATCAGAAAGAAATATCCAAAACTACAGTGGACACAGAAGGTATGGAATCATTCTATTCACCCATTTATTTCTAGTAATGTACGGAAATTGAAAAGAAATATATGCTCCATTGATGATAACATGAAAAAGAGAAACTTTAGCCTTGCATCAAGATGTCCATTTTGTAGAAATTCTGAAGAAAATTTAGAACATATTCTGTGGAACTGTAATTACAGTGAGATGGTGTGGAAATGGTTAAGAGATATGTTCTGTTTTAAGAATCCAAGATCATTTGAGGATATCTTTGAATCTGCAAAGCAAAAAATTCCTGCATTTAAAGAAATTTGGATGACTTCTTCTTTCATTACATTGAGAGAACTCTGGTTTTTGAGAAACAATTGTGTATATGGAAATGGAAGCTTCAATGTTCAAATACTTAAAACTAGAATTCTCAATCTTACACATGAGAGTGAAGTAAGAATGAAAGGAAGAATGTGGAATTCAGCTTATGACTTGCAGGTTTTCTCTTTAACTAGTTTTTGTATTGGTTTTTATGAACAAGTACTTCTTTCTTTACTGTGTGTTTCTTGCTTCTACAGATAATGTTATTCATTTTTATTTTTAAATGCATAAGTTATTATGCATTAGTTTTGAAGATGCATGATTGGTTATGCATTATTATTTGATGATGCATAATAGGTCATGCATTTGTTTTGAGGATGCATAATTACTTATGCATTTTTTTTTTTGAAGATGCACAATCTGTTATGTGTTTATTCTTTTAAATATGGATGCAGAACGTGTCATGCAACCTGTTGTACCTTGCATTGTAAGATTCAGAACATGTTTGTTTATAATCGGGGGTCGATGGGGCAGTGCCCCCTCGTTATCATTGTAAAATAAGATTGTAGCAAATAGAAGCACTGAAACAAAGCACTAATATATATAAACATTGTAACATAACAAGATATAATTTTTTCAGACAAGGTTCATACCAACACATTACACATAACTACTGACTGAAGTTAAGCTTTATACCAACTACTTAGTTTTCACTTCTAAGTTAAACTGCTCAACCTATCAATACATCGGTTGTTAAAACAAAGTTACTTTTGAACCTTTCTATTGTGCATCATTAGGAACAGGGTCTGCTACTGCATCCAAGATGTCTTCATTGGCATTTATCCGGAAACTGTTAGGACCATCATTCAGCATTTTCAATACCAAACTTACTTTCTTCTTATTGGATTTTGCTAATGCAGCTTCCTTTCCCAACTTCTGTCATTTCTTTTTAACTTCAACCTTCATACTCATCTTCATATAGTAGCAGACAAATACGAGGTAGTCGGGGTGATGACCTTGTTCAGGAATGTTCGTGGGGACATTAATATCCCTGTATACAAGTTTTCCCCTCTTTATATCCACGAAATCTGGTGATAGCTTCAGTTTGTCACATCTTTCGATCAAATAAGGCATACAAGCATTTTCCATTACAAGAGCTTGATTCTTGCATTTAATTTGATAGCTCGAAATACTGTTGTACAAGTTCCACTCACCCTCTGAGAAGTCATACTCCAACAGTGACCAATGTGTACCAACAAGGTTTTCCTTTGTAATATAGTTCATTGGAATGAACATTCTCTCAGCTGTAATAGGGAGACTCAAGATGAATTGTTTAACAAATTTGGCAATCCCATCTTTGTCCTTGTTTCTAACAAAGAACTGCAGCAGAAATATTTTTTAGAAAAAAAAAAGATAAGTGGATGCATTTGAAAGGCTGCACAAAAAGGTGTAAACGACAATGATGAATAAATTGTTATCCAGTTAAAATTTAGGTGCATAACATGTTATGCAGTGATGATTAACTTGTCAAGCAGAAAAAGTAGATGTGATTAACTTGTTTATGCTGAGGAACTAATATGGGCATAACAGGTTATGCAGTGATGATTAACTTGTCATGCATAAAAAGTAGTTGTGATGATAGCAGAAGTAACATGTAACTTACCCAAGCATCTGGCCTCATGAATGCAGACTCCGCATACTTATGTTGCCAACTCACATTATTCTCTTCATTTTTCCGCTTTTTGAACAACATGTAACTGTAGATACGTATTACTTGTTCTTCCAGGTATTCACTGTTCATTAGATGCTTTATTACATCTCTGTGAATCCGAATATCCCATAAGTACGGGTCTTCTCCATCTCTTATACTCCAAGCCGTATTTCTGCAGAAGACATAACAAAACCATAAATAATATTATTTTTTTTTAAGTTACAAGAAAATGTATCCACCAATAAGAAAAGAAAATGTACCCACAAACTGTATTTTTTTAAAGAAGCATAACTTGTTATGCATGGATTTTTTTAGAAGCATAATTTGTTATGCATTTATTTTTAGGAAGCATAACCTATAATGCATTGATTTTTTTAATTATGCATAAAGGTAGTTTTTATGTACTTACAGGTTGTTGGCATGCTCAAAGTATGTCTGCAGTACTTGCATGGAGTCTGGTTGTATTATATCTTTGTAATCTTGAAAGCATTGCGTTGTTTCTAGTGGAGATAATTTTGTAAACGGCCTGCCAATAGAAGTATGAGGATTTCCTTCTTCAACTTTATCCTCAACGGGCTTGTCTTTTTTCTTCTGTTGGTTCCCTAGGTCACAATCTTTGAGGAATACACTTGTTGTCCTTTCATTATCTGATGTCCTTGCCTTGATTCTTCTTATCTTGCTTCCCATTTGCACCTCCTTGTTCCCATCCTTTTCTGCCTGGTTGGATTTTCACTTCACTTTTGGGTATTTCTTCACAGTTCCCTTCTTTGAAAATTCTGTTCTTGGTACAAATTCTCCTCCTAGTTCTTCTTCCTAGAGATTCATTTAACCAAAATGTGTTAAATATAACCAATAAATAGTATATAGTTGGTTAAAAAACAACACAATAAATAGTATATAGTTGATTCGACATTAAATAAATAAGTTATTCATATCAGGTTATGCAGTAACTTTTGGTAAGCATAACAAGTCATGCACATTTAACTTGTTTTTGCATAACATGTTATTCAGATTGTTTTTGCTGCATAACATAAGCAGTTCATGTAACGATGTTATTATGACATAATTTGATTTTATATTTTCTGTACCATGCTCTGTGAAATTTTCTCACCAGCTTCATTTGAGTCTTTTTTGTTTTCAGCATCTTGTGTGGCTGGAGTTAAAGGATTCTGTGTGGCTTCATTCGAGTCATTTTCGTTCTCATCTGGAGTTAAAGGAGTTTATTCCAGGTACCTCAACACATCACTGGACGTCTCAACATCTGGTTGTCCTGGTATCTCAACAGCGGGTTGTTGCGGCTTTTCAGTGACTGTCTCTTCTGGCATCTTAACAGCTTGCTGTTGTGGTCCTCCAACACCATCTTCTCCTTGTGAAATATGGAGATTAAATGTGGACCCTTCACATGCTTCTGCTTTCTTCTGAGTTTCTGGAAGAATGTCATCATCTTATCCTCCAGCACCATCTTTTCCCCTAGCACCATCATCACCAGCCAAAAAATCTTTTTCCTGTGCTTCAATTCTTTCTTGAGTGGTTGCTAGATTTGGTGTTGTCTCCAATTCCTATGGCGTGTCTGTTTCCTTGTCGATGGATATATTAACAGCTTTTTCCAGGCTCATGAACTTGAAAGGTGAAGATTGTATTACTTGACTAGCAGTTTGGTCCTGGCTATCAAGTCCGATAACTCCCAACAATGATTCTTGTGTAGGTTGATCAGTTGAAGATACCACTTCAACAAGTGTCTCATTCCTTGGAAGATTTTGACTCAGTGGGATGCTAGGCTCAGCTGATGATGCATCGACGCTAGGGCCACCTGATGATTCCATGCACACCTCCTTTTTTATGCCTGAAGCAATGAGCAACTTCTTCAGATTATCATACCAGACAGAATTGAATGCTTCTCCATTTTGTCTTTTTGTTTCCTAAGTCTGTTTCATGTCTTGTAGCATTTCTTGAACGATATTCAACCTTTTTCCAGGACAATCGAGACATGTTTCTTGTTCAATGATCTGCAATGTATCCAGAAATGCTTCTTCATACTTGTCCCTGTCCTCTTCAAGATTCATTGCTGTTAGAGCACTGCTTGGTCGAACTCTCAAGAGTTGCTATCTCAAGATTGTTTGTCAAGTTTAGTTCCCAAAACTATAAGTCTTGATTTCTAGTTTACTTATAGCTAAGTCTCGGACTAGGATAATTAGTGTAGTTGAGCTCTAGACTCCATGACGTTCATCACGCGAAGACGAAGAACTACTTAAGGAACTTGTGGAACTTCATCGACAAAAAGGTATGTGGAAACTTGAACTTATCTATCACTCAAAAGTCTATCTATTCTATCTCCTATCTTGAGACAAAAGTCGTATTGCTATATAGATTTCGATTATACACATTTGATATTTCGAGCCGATTTTATCTCGCTTATCTATTTCTCGAAATATGTGTTGGTAAGATTTCGCTTTGGCCAAGTTCATCTTTACTCGTGACGAAAGTCATGTTGATTATTTCAATAACTTGAAAATCGCTTTGATGAAAAATAGTTTGTGAATAACAACTATATAACATCCTTTAAGAAAGTTTCAATTATTGAAATAAGAGTTTAGAACATGTAACCATCTATGGATATATAGACATAGTGTGTTCTCACATTTGTGTAAAGGTCAAAAACCGGGAACCCAAAGTATGCGTATCGGCGGTTGTTGGAAATCCGGGTAAGTATGCTTACCCGTATGCATACTGGCGGAAAGTTCACGTCCGTGAATTTCTGCCGGAGTTTGAAGGTAAAAAAACAAACTCAACCCGGTTACCTAAGTACGCATACCTGTTCGCATACTTAGGTAAGTTACTTTCTACAATCGGTTTGTTCATGAACTAAAACATTTATACAATAAGGAATGCAATCTTTGCAAATCGTGGCTATAATGTTCATGAATCGATTCGAGTGAATCTAAACCGATTTTGTTTCGATTGTGTCTTGTATACTTCTATGAGATCTAAGCAATTGAAGAACTCTCTAACTAGTTCATTTGAGTCATTTGAACTAGTTATGGTGAAGATGAATAAGGTTGATATGAAAGTGCTCATGTGGCTAATCATTGGTTAACTATTATTGAACCAACTAAGTGTACACGTTTAGGTACGGTTACTCAAACCTAAATGAAGTTACATTTCATTTGTGTATAACAATCTAAATTCGATCTAACAGTTGAAAGATATTAGCTTGAATATAATCAGGTTTTCATATAACGGTGAATATTAAATGCTTTGTTACCAAGGTAACTTAGATTGCAGATCCTGATTTGGAGACTATATAAAGGAGAAATCTAGCAACTGGGAAACATAATCCCCACACCTCCTGTGTGATACTAGTTGTATAAGCTAGAGTCGATTCTCCTTTAACCTTAGGTTTTTCACGAAACCCTGTAGGTTAACGACTTAAAGACTTCATTGGGATTGTGAATCCAGACCCAACTATTTTCTCTGTAGTTACGTGATCTAATCTTGATGTTTCTATCATGATTGAGTGCAATCGTAAGACTGGCTTGAGATTTATATCTCTGATAGGCAAGATAGAAGCGTAGTCACAAACACCTTCGTCTCATCGTTAGTGATTCCATAATATCTTGTTTCGCTAGTCGATTAAGATTATTGTGAGGTGATTGATATTTCTAGGTTGTTCTTCGGGAATATAAGTCCGGTATATCAATTGGTTCCTGTTCACCTTGATTTATCAAAAGCCGGAAAAAAACCCGTAGGTATTTCTCTGGGAGACATATTTATTTATTCCTATAGACTTTTTCTGTGTGAGACAGATTTGTTTATCAAGTCATCGACTTTGGGTCGTAGCAAATCTTAGTTGTGGGTGAGATCAACTAAGGGAATCAAGTGCATAGTATCCTGCTAGGATCAGATACGTAAGGAACGCAACTGTACCTTGAATCAGTATGAGATTTATTAGGGTTCAACCACAATCCAGACCAAAGTTAGTTTGTAGTAGACTAGTGCCTGGAGCGGCTTAATACAGTGTGGTGTCCAATCTGGACTAGGTCCCGGGGGTTTTCTACATTTGCGGTTTCCTCATTAACAAAACTTCTGGTGTATGTGTTATTTCTTTTTCGCATTATATTTTGTTATATAATTGAAATATCACAGGTTGTGCGTTGAATCAATCAATTGGGAAATCCGACATTTGGTTGTTGATTGAAATTGATTGATCCTTGAACATTGGTCTTTTGTACCGTTCAAGCTAATTTCTCTTATACCCAATTAGACTCGCAGAGTTCTATTTGCTTGAGTAAAGTATTGAATCGAGAGATTGAGATATAACTCTTTGATATACTTTTCTTAATATTGAGTCTGACTGTCTAGTTGATTCTTTTGAAAGTATATTGGAGTTAGTCCATACAGATTGTTAAGCAAAATATTGAGAGAGGTTGTTATACCCACCACTTTTTCAATTGGTATCAGAGCTGTCAAACACGTTAAAGACCTCATAAGTCTGTGTTTGTAGCAATCTGACTCTATGGACAATAAAGTCTCTATAAACGCTTCACCAGAAATAAATTCTGATCTTAGAGAAAGTTCTGAAAAACTTGTTATTCTCCAAACAAAGTTGGATGAACAAATCCGGATCAACTCTGATCTTGTTGCAGAAATTACAATGTATAAGGATTTGAAATCTGTCAAAATTACTTCAATGGATTTGAATAACTCCTTTTATTCTTCTCTGAAGAATGGTCGTAAGTCAGATGATAAATGAGGTTTAGGCTTTGTGAAATCTGATAGGACTCAGAACTACTCAAACAAGATTAATGGTGTTGGTCCATGTATGTTCTGTGACTCTTACAACCACTTTCAACATATATGTATATCCTTCCGGAAAAGTTTAAAATTTGCAAGTAATCTTCATAAGAAAGCTGAACAACTGTTTACTTCTCTAAAAAGATGTAGAAAACTAACAAGAAATCCTAAACAGGATAGTAGTGTTAGTATGGGAGATTTTGCCTTAAAATCAACATAACCCTTTCAATGGTTTCTTGACGGGGGATGTAACCGACATATGACTGGTGAGCTCTCGTGGTTTGTAACTGCAAGCGACTTTGAAGGAGGTCCGGTAACATTCGGAAATGGGAGTTGCTGCTACATAAGCAAGAAGGGGACGATCAAATTTCCTGGCGTTCCTGAAATCCATGATGTAGTATATGTTAAAGGTATGACTGAAAATCTTCTTTCTATTAGTCAAATATGTGATAAAGGCCATAGAGTTGTCTTAAATGCCAATTGATGTGACATTGTAGACAAAACTGGGAAAGTAATTTTTTAGGGAACTCGTGGTAAAAACAATTGTTATCTTATGGATACTCAGTTCAGTAACTGTTACAATTTGACTAAGGTGGAATCTACACATCTTTGGCATGAACGTTTTGGTCACATCAATTATCGTCTTCTAACTAAGATCATTAATAAAGAACTTGTTAGAGGCGTTGCCAAAATCAATGCAAAGATTGATGGTGTGTGTGGTGCCTGTCAAAAGGGTAAACAAACGAAAGTACACCATAAATCATCTCGAGATATTCTCACTAAAGCTCCACTTGATTTAATTCAGATGGATCTCTTCGGACCTATTCAACAAACTACGGTTGCACGTAAGGAAAATATGCTTTAGTTATGGTAGATGATTACACCAGATTCACTTGGATAACATTTCTATCTCATAAGAATCAAACCTTGATGAATTCAAGATTATTGTTAATAGAATCCAGAATGAACAAGGTCGCAAACTAAAGAAAATTAGGAGCGACCGTGGAACTGAATTCAAGGATACGAAAATGTTTGATTTTGTGACAGACTGGGGATTATTCAACAATATTCACCACCCATTAATTCTCAAGCTAATGGAGTTGCAGAAAGAAAGGATAGGAACATTCAGGAAATGGCCAGGGTAATGCTCTACAACAAAAACTTACCATGAAGGTTTTGGGGAGAAGCTATTTTCACAGCATGTTGTTTGATCAACCGTGTCTACCTACGGTCTAAAACCCTAAACACTCCCTATAAGTTGTGGTACGGTAGAAAACCAAACTTACACTATCTCAAAGTGTTCGGAAGTAAGTGATACATTCTAAAAGATCGAGAACAGAGAGGGAAGTTAGATACTAAAAGTGATGAAGGTATCTTTCTTATCTATGCTTCTGATAGTCGTGGTTTTCGAGTTTTTAATCTCAGAACCCAAGTCATGATGGAATCTGCTAATGTTATCATTGATGATATTAGTAATTTTCATCATGATAATCTCCTGTTGAATTTCCTCCAACTGAGACAATTGAGAAAGTCAAAGAAATCCCAGAATCAGTAGAAGTCGTCCCAACTATTACTGATCCTGACATTTCTAGTGACGAGGAGAAGAGCACTGATCAGGATGCTCCTGTTGAACATCAACGTGTCCCTCCTCGACACCTCTGGGTTCAAAGGAATCATGATCCCAACAGTATTATTGGAGGCAGAGATTCTACTGCTAAGACAAGAGGACAACTTCAAAATATTTGCAATTTTGGTTGTTATCTTTTACAAGTGTAACCGAGAAATATTGACGAAGCTCTTAGCGATCCCTTTTGGGTGAATGCAATGCATGAAGAGTTAAATCAATTTGAAAGACAATACGTATGGGAAATAGTACCTTGTCCCCCAATATCATTATTGTTGGTACCAAATGGATATTCACGAATAAGTCTGATGAATTTGGTACAATTGTCAGAAACAAAGCCGGACTTGTTGCTCAAGGATATTCACAGATTGAGGGTATCGACTTTGACGAAACCTTTGCTCCTGTGGCACGCCTTGAGTCCATTAGGTTGTTATTAGCTCATGCTTGTTTTCTTAAGGTTAAGCTATTTCAAATGGATATAATATTCGCGTTCCTAAACGGAAATTTAAAGGAAGAGGTCTATGTCGCTCAACCTAAGGGTTTTGAAAATCCTGATTTCCCATATTATGTATTTAATCTTAAAAAGGAATTATATGGGTTAAAACAATCACCTCGTGCCTGGTTCGAAAAACTAACTACTTCTCTTCTTAGGAAAGGTTTTTCGAGAGGCGGAGCTGATAAAACCTTGTTTACCAAATGGAGTGGGAAAGATATTGTCATTGCTCAAGTCTATGTAGATGATATCATCTATGGTTCAACTTCTGAGAAACTTGCAAAAGATTTTCAAGTCTCTCTTGGAAAATGATTTGAAATGAGCAACGTTGGTGAATTAAAGTTCTTCTTAGGATTACAAATTCAGCAACATAAGGATAAAATTTACTTATCCCAAGAAAAATTTTCTAAGGATCTTGTCTCAAGTTTCGGTCTGGATAAGTCAACTCCAAAACTGATACCTATGCCCACCACTAGTAAACTTCATAGAGATGAAAAAAGAGTAAATGTGGATCAAAAACTTTATCGATCTATTATTGGTAGCCTTTTATATCTTACAGCTACTAGACCTGATATTTCGTTTAGTGTTGGTTGTTGTGCTAGATTTCAGGATAATCCAAGGAATCTCATCTTGCAGCTGCAAAGAGGATACAATATATTCAACAAACATCATATACTTTTGATACTAACACTGATCTTACTGCCTATTCAGATGATGACTGGGCATGATGTGTGGAAGACAGAAAAAGTACTTCAGGGGGATTTTACTATGTTGGGTTGAATCTTGTGGCTTGGCACAACAAGAAACAAAACTCACAATTCCTGTCTACATGTGAAACAGAATACATTGATGCAGGTTCATGTTGTACTCAACTTCTATGGATGAAACAAATGCTTGTTGAATATGGAATTAACACTGGAATATTGAAGATCTTTTGTGATAACTCAAGTGCGATTCGCATCACTGAGAATCATGTTAAGCACTCAAGAACTAAGCACATTTATATAAGGTATCATTTTATTATAGATCTCAATGAAAATGGTATCATCAATATGGAATTTGTGCCTTCACAACAACAATTGGATGATATTATCACCAAACCTTTAGACACTGCTACGTTTCAACACTTACGACAGTCTATAGGTGTTATTTTGATTGATTAGTTCTCTAGCCTTTTGCCCCTGGAATCATTTATATCTTTTGGGCAATCAAGGTTTCAAACACCAGTTTAGTGTTGTTTCAATTTCATATTTGTTTCTACGTAGATAACAATTTTGTTCCGTATCAAAGTGTTTCTCTGTAAATCCTTCTTTTCTTGTGAAAGTAAGGTCGCTCTTGTTGTTCTTTCGGGAATGACATTTTATGAGGGAGAGTTCTTATTGAACTTGTACTTAATTGCCAAATCTTTGTGGGAAGTGCGGTTATGGAATATTATAGGGGTTATCTTGTATCTTTATAAACTCCTTGATGAATGCATTTAGTTTCGACTATATGATTGCATCTAAAAAGTTTATATGTGCTTTTCTTTTATTCATGAAGTATCTCTATGGAAATTTCATTAGGATCCCACTAATTTTCATACCTTCGCCAACTTTGTTGACAAAAGGGAGAGAATTAATGTTTATTTCATACTACAAATACATATGGTTTTCAGATCATTATGTAAGGGGGAATGGTTTTCATGTGAGATGAAGTATTGACTAAGGGGGAGTGATACATATTACCATAGTATTGTTGCCAAAGTTGTGATACAATTGACTTTGATGTTGTTGAAAAAGCGGGGGTCTAACAACCAAACCCAATATTTCGCTTAGAAATATGTACGGAAAAACTCCAATATGCTTTTAAGAGAATCAACTAGACAGTCAGACTCAATTTTATAAAAAAGTATATCAAGAGTTATATCTCAATTTCTCGATTCAATACTTTACTCAAGCAAATAGAAATCTGCGAGTCTAATTGGAAATAACATAAATTAACTTGAACGGTGCCAACGACCAATGCTCAAGGATCAATCAATTTCAATCAACAACCAAAGGTCGGATTTCCCAATTGATTGATTCAACGCACAACCTGTGATATTTCAATTATATAACAAAATATAATGCGGAAAAGAAATAACACAGACACCAGAAGTTTTGTTAACGAGGAAACCACAAATGCAGAAAAACCCCGGGACCTAATCCAGATTGAACACACATTGTATTAAGCCGCTATAGACACTAGACTACTACAAACTAACTTCGGTCTGGACTGTAGTTGAACCCCAATCAATCTCACACTGATCCAAGGTACAGTTGCGCTCCTTACGTTTCTGATCCCAGCAGGATACTACGCACTTGATTCCCTTAGCTGATCTTACCCACAACTAAGAGTTGCTATGACTCAAAGTCGAAGAATTTAATAAACAAATTTTTATCACACAGAAAAGTCTACAGTAATAGATAAATTTGTCTCCCACAGAAATACCTACGAGTTTTGTTCCGTCTTTTGATAAATCAAGGTGAACAGGAACCAATCGATAACCCGGATTTATATTTCCGAAGAACAACCTAGAATTATCAATCACCTCACAATAATCTAAATCGTATGATGGCGAAACTAGATAATGTGGAATCACAAACGATGAGACGAAGATGTTTGTGACTACTTTTTAACTTGCCTATCGGAGAAATTAATCTCGAGCCAATCTTACAATCGTACTCAATACGATAGAAACAAAAAGATCAGATCATGTAACTACATAGAAAATAGTTGGGTCTGGGTTCACTATCCCAATGAAGTCTTCAAGTCGTTAACCTACAGGGTCTCGAGAAGAAACCTAAGGTTAAAGGAGAATCGACTCTAGATTATACAACTAGTATCACACAGGAGGTGTGGGGATTAGGTTTCCCAGTTGCTAGAGTTATCCTTTATATATTCTTCAAATCAGGGTTTGCAATCAATGCTACCTTGGTAACAAAGCGTTCAATATTCACCGTTGGATGAAAACCTGATTAGATTCAAGCTAATATATTTCAACTGTTAGATCGAACTTAGCTTATTATACACAAATGAAATGCACGTTCATTTAGGTTTGTGTAACCGTACCTAAACGTGTACACCTAGTTGGTTCAACTGTAGTTAGCCAAATGGTTAGCCATATGAGCACTTTCATATCAACCATATTCATCTTCACCATAACTAGTTCAAATGACTCAAACGAACTAGTTAGAGAGTTGTTCAATTGCTTAGATCTTATAGAAGTATACAAGACACAATCGAGCAAAATTGGTTTTGATTCACTCGAATTGATTCATGAACATTATATCCATGGTTTGCAAATTGCATCCCTTAATATATAAATGTTTTAGTTCATGAACAAACCAATTTTAGAAAGTAACACACTTAAGTATGCGTATGGGTATGCGTACTTAAGTAACCATATTTGAGTTTGTTTTGGTTTTCAAACTCAGCAGAAATTCACGGACATGAGCTTTCCGCTAGTATGTGTACGGGTACGCATACTTTGGTAACCGGATTAAGTTGGTTTTGATTTCTAAACTCAGCAGAAATTCACGGTCGTGAACTTCCGCCAGTATGCGTACAGGTAAGCACACTTACCCAGTCTCCATCAATCATTTAGTACACACAAGTATGCATACATTTGGTTCCCGGTTTTGGACTTATACACTAATGTGCGAACACACTATATGCTTATATCCAAAGACGGTTACATATTCTAAACTCTCATTTCAATCATTGAAACATTATATAGTTGTTGTTCACAAACTATTTTTCGTCAAAGCGATTTTCAAGTGATTGAAACTAATATGACTTCGTCACTAGTAAAGATGAACTTGGCCAAAGCGAAAGTTTACCCACACATATTTCGACAAATAGATAAGCAAGATAAACTCGGCTCGAAATATCAAATGTGTATAATCGAAGTCTATATAGCAATACGACTTTTGTCTCAAGATAGGAGATAGAGTAGATAGACTTTTGAGTGATAGATAAGTTCAAGTCTCCACATACCTTTTAGTCGATGAAGTTCCACCAGTTCCTTGAGTAGTTCTTTATCTTTGTATGATGAACGTCGTGGAGTCTAGAGCTCAACTATACTTTCTATCCTAGTCCGAGACTTAGATATTAGTAGACTAGAAATCAAGACTTATAGTTTTGGCAACTAAACTTGACAAACAAGCTTGAGATAGCAATGCTTGCGAGTTCGATCGAGCAGTGCTCTAACAGCTGTGTAATATACTATGATACTGTATAATAATGTTTGAGTGCTATTGTTTTCTCATTGTTATGGATATGGAACTTCAACAACGATGATGCTGAATTTAATACCTTTAGAATCATTGGAGTACATGGAAGTGACAAAGATTTCAAGTAACGTTGAAGAACTAAGGAGACCAAGCATTTAAATGATGTTGAATTTAATACCTTTAGAATCATTGGAGTATTTTGTTATATAATTGAACTTGTGCTTAATTGCCATATCTTTGAGGGGAAAAGCGGTTGTGGAACATGTAGGGGTTAACTTGTATTTCAATAAACTCCTTGATGAAGTCACTAAGTTTCGACTTTGTGATATCATCTAAACTAAAGTTGATATTTTTTTCCTTTGGTCAAGAAATTCCTCTATGAAAATTTCATTAGGATCCCACCAATCTTCGTACCTTTGCCAATTTATATTGACAAAAAGGGGGAGAATTATTTTGTAGTTCACACTACATATACATATGGTTTACGGATCATTATGTAAGGGGGAGTGGTTTTCATTGTGAGATGAAGTATTGACTAAGGGGGAGTGATACATATCACCGTAGTATTATTGTCAAAGTTGTGATACAATTGAACTTTGATGATGTGTAATAATACTATGATAGATCTTAAACAAGTACATGATGAACACACGCATAGTTGAAGAACCAAGGAAATCAAGCATGTTGGGTTTTGGAACTTAATGCTTTTATTTGTTTAAATCCATATGTAAAATGGTTTTGTCACTAAAATTGACAAAGAGGGAGATTGTTAGAGCATTGCTTGGTTGAACCCACTAGCGTTGGTATGTCAAGCTAGTTGTCAAATTTAGTTGCCAAAACACATTCTTGATTTAGTATACTAAAGATAGTTTTAGACTAGATTAGGTATAAGAAGATCTATTCTTGAAGGATGAAGACTGAAGATTGCAAGAAGACATCAACAAGGACTTCATCAACAAAGGTATGTGGTAATTTATTTCATTTGGATTCTTATTCAATTCTACCTTTTTTAATCTATTGAAACAAATGCTCACTCTATGGAACAATTCCTATGACGGTTAATGTACATTTTTGTATATATACTTGAGGTTATTTTAGCACGACTTTTATGACAATAACCTTTATCCCTGGAAAGGTTCTCATTTTATAGTGAATGAAGTTACGAATTCAACGAGCCAAGAATCACTCGATTCCGAGTTATAACGATGAAGTTATGAGTGATTTAACAGTTATAAGTATTGCTGTAACTGTTACAGTTCGTTAGTAGGAAACAATCCATGGACTGCTTGTAACGGTTAACGGACTTGGGCCCAATTACGTGACTAAAAGGTATTTTTGGTTAAGTTGGTGATGTTTCCTTATCTAGGCAAGATGGATATTAATCCAAACATATTTGATTACCATATTAAAGTGTTTGTGATAACTTTTAATTCCTGCCCAAGTTAAGATGTGATTTATTCACATAAATACGATATTTGCTAATTAATTATTTATTTAATTATTTTGGCAAGAGTTGTAACTTAGGAAAGACTCCCAAAATTAGGAGAGTCTTGAAAAAGGAAAATAGCTATGCTTAGCTTTCAAGCTACCTTTCACTATAAATAAAGGGTTCGTGAGTGCTACACGTTTTCATCCCCTTTGGAAAATTGGTGTAAGCTTCATAAGTTGTTTTTCATGTCTTCTGTTCTTCGTGAACAAGAGTGAGATAAAAGTCTTTGTATTGGGGATCACAAAGCCGAGTTGGATTAATCTCCGTGATTGATTATACAACTTGTAATCTAGGTTTTTCACCTCTTGTCTATTCTAAGGTTTTCTCTTCTGATATAAAACCATTCAAGAGTTGTTGATCATAAACCCTAATTTTTGATAGATTTCAGTTTCTTATCGTATACCAACACTTGTTAGTCGAAATTGGAAGCTAGAAAGAAAACTTCGATTAAGGCATCTCGTAAAAATCCTTAAGAAGTTTTAAACAAGATATATCTAGATTTATTCTAGCAGTTTTTGTTGTAGAATAATTAGGTTTCTCATCCTTTATTGAAGAGTATAATAATCCCTAATCTACAAGTTTTTTTTGATATTACTTTTACCTAGTAATTGTTTTTATCAAAATAAACACAAGATTTCCAAAACCTTGATTCACATCTAAAGGGAAATCATACTGGTGTTTTGTGCAAACAAAATATCGAATCGTATCAATCGTGTTGTTGTATCTTCTAAAGAGAGCCTTGGGTTCTGCTAGAAGATTTACGAGAAGAATTCCTAAAGATAATCGGTGTTGTGCTAAGAGTTTTATTTGTGCTGAAGGAGTGATTACATCTAGTCCGAATAGGTAGTAGGAATTTGGTGTAACAACTTATAATCAGTGTGTGTTTATTCTGGACTAGGTCCCGGGGTTTTTCTACTTTTGCGGTTTCCTCGTTAACAAAATCTCTGGTGTCTGTGTTATTTCTTTTCCGCATTATATTTGTTTATATAATTGAAATATCACAGGTTGTACGTAAGTTCAATCAATTGTAAATCCGACCTTTGGGTTGTTGATTAAATTGATTGATACTTGGATATTGGTTTTTGATACCGTCCAAGTTATTTCTTATATTCAATCGGGCTCGCAAATTCCTATTTGTTTGATTGTGGATTGAATTGAGAAATTGAGATATAACTCTTTGATATACTTTTCTTAAGATTGAGTCTGACTGTCTAGTTGATTCTCTTGAAAGTATATTGGAATTAGTCCATACAGATTGCCAAACGAATTATTGGGTTTGGTTGTTAGACCCCCGCTTTTTCAGTACTTGCATGGATTATCTTTGTAATCTTGAAAGCATTGCATTGTTTCTAGTAGAGGTAATTTTGTAAACGGCCTGCCAACAGAAGTATGAGGATTTCCGTCCTCAAATTTATTCCCAACGGGCTTGTCTTTTTTCTTCTGCTGGTTCCCTAAGTCACAATCTTTAAGGAATACACTTGTTGTCCTTTCATTATCTGCTGTCCTTGCCTTGATTCTTCTTATCTTTCTTCCCATTTGGATTTTCGCTTCACTTTTGGGTATTTCTTCACAGTTCCCTTCTTCGAAAATTTTGTTCTTGGTACAAATTATCCTCCTAGTTCTTCTTCCTAGAGATTCATTTAACCAAAATGTGTTAAATATAACCAATAAATAGTATATAGTTGATTAAATAACAACATAATATAGTATATAGTTGATTCGATATTAAATAAATAAGTTATTCATATCAGGTTATGCAGTAACTTTTGGTAAGCATAACCTGTCATGCATCAGCATGCCAAGTCATGCACATTTAACTTGTTCTGCATAACATGTTATTCAGATTGTTTTTGATGCATAATATAAGCAGTTCATGTAAAGATGTTATTATGACATAATTTGATTTTATGTTTTCTGCACCATGCTCTGTGAAATTTTCTCTGCAGCTTCATTTCAGTCTTTTTTGTTTGAAGAATCTTGTGTGGCTGGAGTTAAAGGATTATGTGCGGCTTCATTCTGGTCATTTTCGTTCTCATCTAAAGTTAAAGGATTTTCTTCCAGGTACCTCAACACATCACTGGCCGTTTCAACAGCTGGTTTTCCGTATCTCAACAGCGGGTTGTTGCGGCTTTTCAACGACTGTCTCTTCTGGCATCTCAACAACTTGCTGTTGTGGTCCTCCAGCACCATCTTCTTCTTGTGAAATATGGAGATTAAATGTGGGCCCTTCACCTGCTTCTGCTTTCTTCTGAGTTTCTGGAAGAATGTCATCATCCTCTCCTCTAGAACCATCTTCTCCTCCAGCACCATCATCACCAGCCAAAAATTCTTTTTCTTGTGCTTCAATTCTTTCTTGAGTTGTTGCTAGATTTGGTGTTATCTCCAATTCCTCTGGCGTGTCTGTTTCCTTGTCGCTAGAGAGATTAACAACTTTTTCCAGGTTCATGAACTTGAAAGGTGAAGACTGTAGTCCTTGACTAGCAGTTTGGTCTAAGCTATCAAGTCTGATAACTCCCGACAATGATTCTTGTGTAGGTTGATCAGTTGAAGATACCACTTCAATAAGTGTCTCATTTCTTGGAAAATTTTGACTCAGTGGGACGCTAGGCTCAGCTGATGATGCATCGACGCCAGGGCCACCTGTTGATTCCACTCGCACCTCCTTTTTTATGCCTGAAGCAATGAGAAACTTCTTCAGATTATCATACCAGACAGAATTGAATGCTTCTCCATTCTGTCTTTTTGTTTCCCGAGTCTGTTTCATGTCTTGTAGCATTTCTTGAACAATCTTCAACCTTTTTCCAGGACTATCGGGACACGTTTCTTGTTCAATGATCTGCAACGTATCCAAAAATGCTTCATGATACTTGTCCCTATCCTCTTCAAGATTCATTGCGATGAGTTCATGTATATATTTATTTTTTCTTGGTTCACAGAGTTCCAACTCCATTGCACTGTACGCATCTCTAAAGTTCTCATGAAACTGCAACATGATTAATGACATTCATCAGGAAATGCATAACAAATATAACAAAATTTTTTGTATGCATAACATGTAAAACTAGTCATTTATGGATGCATTTTTTTAAAACAATGCTCAAGAAGCATATTCTCTAAAGTTCTCTTCAAGAAAGCAATGCTCAAGATGCAGATATTTTAAACAATGCATAACTAGTCATGCATTAAACATTGGAGCTGCATAAATAGTTATGCAATTATTTATTAAGGTGCATAACTTATTATGCACTCATATTTCACAACCCTGCTTAACACTTTCTCATTTTTGAATAATGCATAATTGGTCATGCATTCACAGTTGCAGCCTCATAAGATGTTCTGCAATTATTTATAAAGGTTCATAAACAAGTACCCCTAAGTCTGTAATATGATTCTTGAGCATTGCTTTCTTCATTGCTACAAAGTCCCACCTCGCATCTCTTGGTGTAGCAGTGTCATTGACCTTGATGACGATTTCAGATGATATCTCAGCTATGTTAGAGTGCTCAGCCAGCCAAAGCTGCAAAAAACAATAACTAATAAGATATTATGTAGAAATGGTTTACTGACAGAGATTAAGAAAGTAAAAAAAAAAGAACTCACAAGAGAATATATAGTGCAACCAGTGTAATTCCTGATAAGAAGATTCTTTTCTTTCACAGTCTTGATGCCGTCCATCAGGTGTTCGTGAATTAGATCAGGAAATGATACATAGTCCATGGTTTCCAATCCTTCACCAAACCAACATATGATATGTCCAAATTGTCTCCCATTGACCCACAAAAGAACAAGATGACTAGTATATAAAGGAAGACAACTTCCTCTTCATGACCTTTCTTATCAAGTTTTCCAACACCAGCCTTTGAATATCATCTACCCACACCTTTGTTACTTGTGCTTTCGGATCTGTACTCACATTACCTGACTTTGTTTTCCATGGAAATTGCTTGACGAGGGCAAGTGACTGAGTCATCCTTATCTCTTCCTTTAAAGTCAGAATATCTCTTCCTCTCTTTCCTTTAACTCTTGGTATCTGAAAAGTAACAGCAAGCTCACTAGCCGTTGACTGTATAGACTTGTTTTCAGACACCTTGAATGAATGCTGACTCAAATCATCATGGTCATATAATAGAAGGACCTCATCCATCAGCTGGTTGCTTTTACCATCCAAGTATGACATGTTCGCAGTATATAACCAGTTATAGAATTTCCCAAATGGAAACACATTCATCATATTAGCCTGCATCGGAGTTAAACCATCTCCTTCCCTTATTTTTGTGAACAAGTTACCTACCCTTAGAAAACCTGCTCTATAAGTACCTCCCTGAGTTGCAGGTTTGGGTTTAGGTTTAACTGCATAAACAAAAGAACAAAAAAAATTACATTTTACTAAGTTAGTACTACTATTTTGAGTGCATAACCACTTATGCCTCTTTCTCAGGCATCTGCATAAATTGTTATGCACATATTTTTACCATGCATAACCTATAATGCACTACTTCTTAAAACGTAATCAGACATGTAAATGAGATATTATGCACAACCAGTTGACTGCGTAACATATTATGCATAGTTTATAAGACTGCATAACCTGTTATGCATTTAAATTTGTTCTTTTAAAAAGCATGATGTGTTTTACAATATGTTAGCATCTAAACAAGAAGGTAAATAATAAGAGAAGTTTATTATAACTGAAGCATAACATGAATTCGACGCACCTGGTTTATAGATGACACATTGCTAAGCAGGTTCTTCTTCTTCTTCTTCTTCTTCTTCTTCTTCTTCTTCTTCTTCTTCTTCTTCCTTTTCAGGTCTTCTGATTATTTGGGTTCACTTCTTTTTCTTTTCTTCTGATTATCAACAGCTTGGTGGACTGAAAACAGACCAAATCAACATTGAAACAAATCAATCACACCAAAGAAAAACATACTAAGCAATTAATTTTACCTGATTCTTTCTCATCATCTACTTTTTTCTCATCATCTGTATTGTCATCATCATCCAAAACTTCCTTTGGTGCAGCTTTCTTTGCTTTCTTTTTTTCCTTAGTAGATTTTTCAGGCCTAGGTGAACTAGGTGATACCTGATCTTTTAATCTCTGCGACTTCCTTGATGGGGTTGCTTCAGGATCTTTTTAACACACAAATAAGTTATTCATATCTGCATAACAGGTTATGCACATTTAATTTATTCCGCATAACATGTAATTCAGATTTTTTTGCTGCATAACATGTGCTTTTTTCTACAGACTTTGTTATGCAAACATGAATCACAGACACACGAAGGAATGTAAATGCATACCAGAGACTTTCTTTTTGTTTTGGGAAGCGTCGTGCGTTGCCTTGGTTCTTGTCTCCTTTTGTTGCTGGTCACCATCAGTTTCCCCTCTTTCCTCTTCTAGGTTATCATCATTAGCAGGTAAAAATGATATTAAAACTGAAGTAGATTAAAATGAAAAAGTAAAATTTTAAAATGAGTGTTGCGCAGTCTTTTTTTGCATATTAAATGTTAGACAGGGTGTTATGCAGTGTTTTTTTTTGTAAGCATAACTTGTCATGCATCTGCATAACAAGTCATGCACATTTATTATATGTTGCATACCATGTCATGCATTTGCATAACAAGTTATGTACATTTATTTTATGCCGCATAACTTGTTATTTTTCAGCAGATTTTGCTATGCAAACATGAATCACACATGAACTAGTGAAGATGCATACCATAGACTTTCTTTCTCTTCTTCACAACATCTTGCTTTACCTTCAATTTCATCTCCTTCAGTAGTTGGTCACTATCAGTTTCTCCTTTTTCATCTTCAACATCAACATGTAAAAATGATGTTAAAATCGAAGAAGAAGAAAGTGATAAAACAAAACAAATTATGGATAAACAAATTCAGGATGAAAATCTCACCAGAAACAGGTTTCTTCTTAGGTTTGCCTTTTTTTTCTCCGGATTACCGGCTTCTGGTTAATCATCAGCAGTTACTACAACAAAACTTAAAATCAAAAACAAAAAAAAAATGGAAGAAAGAAAATCAAACACTAAAAGATGAAACTAATGATAAATCTCACAGTTTTTTTTCTGTCTCTTCGACTTGATTTTTCCTTCGGCTTTCCCTTCTTCCTCTTTTAGGTCAAGAACAAAAGTTAAAATCGAAAAATAAATAATCAAATGTACTGAATGCATGCAAGAATACAGTCGATTAAACTAGTTTTAGTACCTGATTTCTTCTCTTTTGACTTCTGAAGACGTGTTTTTGTTGGTGTTTCATCCATTTTTGTTGAACTGAATTATAGGGTTTGTAAACTGTAAGTAGTTTCTAGGGTTTTTTATAGTTTGAAATTGATTAAGGTTTAATCAACTTCAATCATCGATTTCTTTGAATGCTGGAGAAAAAAATTTCTCTGCAGATCCGTTACAGAGTTAATGGAGGAGGAGAAAAGAAACCAGCGAAGAAGAAAAGAAACGGGTGAAAAGGAAATAAATGTCGTGACTGTTTTAGGGAGTTATTGAAACTGCCCGAAACCGCTGAAAGGTAATAGAGTAACTCTGCGCCTTTTATATATTTTTAAATTGCGACTGGATCTGAAACTAATTAAGGGCCTGACGGTAAGAATTTTTTTTTTGGGCCTGCGCCTAATTTTCCCCACACCTCCTCTATAGAAATAAAATTAGTGAAACCTCCTGTCGTCTATACTCAGTCTATTCACTAGTTAGTTGACCTGGCAGTATTATACACGTGGCGAAAAAATAAAAAAATTGGGTGAAGTATCCAAAACATCCTCATCTTCCCCGACAATTAAACCCAGAAAAACAAAAACCAGTCAATGTGCTACTATGAAATCCTTTGGGTTTGAACTTTGATCGATGAGAAGAAGATTTTGATCAAAAGGAAATTGAAGATGAAAACAAAGAGATAAACAAGGGGTGAGAGATTCCTTTCTTCTCCATCTCCGTGTTATTTCTCCCAAAAGAACATACCCAGAAAAAAATCATGGAGTTTTTATTTTCTTCTTTTTCGTAGTTGTCACGTGATGTTGTAAGCACCAGCTCAGTGGATTAAAAGGTACCATATTTTTCTATCTAAAGTACACCATATTTTTAACCAAAAATTTGGTTCTCATATATAGTAAGAAAATAAGAAAACGTTATAGATCGCTTCCTCCGACAACAAACCAAAACCCGGACCGTTACGGCACTGGTCATATCTTAATTACAAATGTAACAGAACATTGATGGAATCTAAATGTCAATCTACTACCTAATTTCTATGTAAAAAAACATGTTTTAATATTCTTGAAGTCATTTAGGCATTTAAATTTGATAATCACTTAAGACACCAATGCTTGTGGGGTTGATCGAGCGGAGCCGTTCTTTACAAGGGACAATTCAATTCCACCGAAGATTTTTTTTTTTTTTTAATGTGGATTATGTTTTTGGAAGATTAAATATAATTGATAGGATACTTGAAAAAGGAATCGAGCTATACAACCCTTGTATTATTTGTGGTGATAAAGAAAGATCCAATGATCATGTTTTACCACATTGTAAGGTGGCTAGTTTGCTAGAATGAAATCCCTATGTAAGGGTAGTTTAGAGTATTTCCTAAGTTTTTATATGAATGGGCGGTATTACGGTTCTAGGGTCTTCACACTCTGCCTTATGATATGGCCATTAGTTACAAAATAATTACTTCCTATTTAGTGTGTCAAATTTAAATTGATTCGATACATGCGGGGTGAATGAGTGGTGAGATGTTATTATATGGGAGGGAATTCATACCCATAATATGAAAATGGGTTCAACACTAAAAAAAATTGGGTGGCCACCCTTAGCATGTAAATTTTTTCTCTTTCCGTTTTAGTATGGGATACTATCTTGTTTTTGTAGCTTTTGATTCTTTCAACATTTTCCACTTCTTGTATGGGATACTATCTTGTATTTTTTTTGGTGTATTCTCTTAATATGTAATAAATTCTTCCCTAATGTTGAAAATAAAAAAACCAACATGGTTGATTAGATTATCATCCGAGTTAACCTTTACACTAATTCATGCTAAAGATTATCACTGATAAAGCCCTTTTTTAATTTCTTTTGTGTATTGCTTAAACATCCAGATTGTGTATAATATTGTTTGTTGCAAGAATTTTGTGAAGAGTAATCCTAAGGTCGAGTGTATACACATTGTTGTTCTCCTTGTTTCTCTCGGGGTTCTTATGTAAGTTCTCGTTAAATAAATGAAAGTAAAGGTAAAAAAATGGGCATGATCATATATCACTATGATCTATCCTGGTTTACATCTTTTACTATTTCTCTTGACATCAAAAGTATACTAAGTTGAAGAACAAGTATAATTTTTAGAGGGACAATGGAAAAAATGTCAAAAACCCCGTCAAATCACTGCAAACATGATTTCACAAAACAAATTCGCCTCGACAGTGAAAGAGCATACTTGAATTAGTAGTTGCTAAACCGTCAGATCCACAAGATCTGACATCAACAAACTTGCATTTAACCCCAGTTATATCTTCTTAGGTTATCTTTTTCCTCGTTTTAAGATATTCAAAGTATTTAGTATTTTTTCTGATTCTTTTTGATTGATTATTATCTGATAAGCAGAAAGTACAAGCGAAATTGATCTTCTTGAGAAAAACAAAACTAATCACAAGCTAGAATGGAGTTTACGACTAAAAGCATCAGTGCTGCATTCGCACCAAGGGAGTCTGGAGCTTAATTTGGGATGCCTATTAACTTTGTCATGTTGCTAGCACCACTAAAGGCACTCTCGAGTCAGGACCAGATGACTATATGGTGAACCAAAGAATAGTTTTTCTTTGTTAAGCCAAGTTTTGTTTGCACGGCAACAACAATGGTTCTGGTGGCTGTATGGTAGAGATGGTTTGCTGGTGGAGCTGTGATAATGGAGTTGCTCATATTGCAGTAGCGAAACAGGGAGAAAGTGATGTTGGTTCTCTATGAGGATGCTGTTCGAGTCAGATGGAACTAGTGTTGTTGGCTTTGATTCATGGATGTCGCATGGCTGGAATCTGAGATGCACTGGAGAATACGAATATGAGATGCTCAGATGGCATCACCGGCAAAGTCAGTTCTTACAGATTGGTCTTGATCAAACGGCAGCAGCTTATTGTGGCGTCGTTGAAGAGAAGAACAACAAACCCATCTACTACAGGCGCGTTTCGTGATTGACTTCTAATTCCCTTAGGATTACATCAATTTCCTAATCTTGTCCTAACCAACTTGTTAGTGACTTCTATGTTGAAGTTAATCCAATATTACGAAGGAGTAATGATGAGTATTACTGGTGGTGCAGCCGAGGTTAAGAGCTGACAATGGGTGCTATAGACGGACCAAAAATGGGTCTTGGCAGTGGAGCTCGGGTGTTGGAAAGATCTTGTTTTGGAAAGTTTACAAGTGGCCAGAAGCTGAGAAGACCGAAGATGGTGGTGCTGGTTTGTTTGGTCTCGAATGGAAGAAAATGGCTGCTGCCAATAATAACCCATGGTGAACGATTGATGGCTAAATGGACATGAGTTGGTTGGAGTTGAACTGGGAATGCAGCCGGTAGTTGGACGGAATTGAGTAGGTGATGGAAGGAGCTGGTACATGCGAAGGATGACTGTGGTATTGACTGATTTGGATCGATGTGACATATTTCAGTCGAAAAAAAGAGAACTGCGTGGGATGATTAAAAGTGGCACTAGTGGTTTTCTCTCTTATCTATAAACGATGTTGGCTGCGATGGCTTGGTGCTGTGGCTTTATGGAGAGTTAGGGGACGAAAAAGGGTGAGAAATAGAGCAGCAGAGCTCTGATGCTGCCATTGAAGGAGAGAACGAATAACATAAGATTCTAAAGAACTGTCGTTCATTTACAGTGACAACGACACAACACTGGAGGGTCGTAGTGCTACAGTGACAGTCACATTTATCATTTTCGTTCTCTGTAACAGTTTGGTTTGTAACAATTATATTTGTTACAAACCCGGTTTTAATCATTTTCTTCCATTTTCATCATTTGTAAACACCTTTTTGAGCAATAAATTATCCTTTGAGCGTGTCTACAATATGAGGAGCTAAAACCCAACATTGGGACAACGGAGGAAGCTGGATTTCACCATTGGGGTAACTTAATTGATTGTTTATTTACTATTTGCTTTGATTTTTAATGAATTATGATTTCTATTAATTACTCGTGACTTTGTTTGATGGAGCATGCTTAGTTCTAGGTAATTTTGATGCGCCATGCTTATGACCTACGCGTAACATTTTGTGAAATCTACTTTGGTAAAGAATAGAGTTGGTATTTCTTTTGTGTTGAGCTATAAATGTCTACAATTAATTTCTGAACCCCATGAACGTGAAAAACAGTGAAATCCTGAGTCCCAATAAATTCTTCATCCCGTGACATTTTTTTGTATATATATATTTCTTTTATTTTAATTTATTAATTCTTAAAATCAATCTCATCAAGTCCGAGTAAACAACAACTCTATTTACCACTATAAAAATTTGATCATTATCTTTTTTAAATTTCATCGCAGTATAAACTATAACAACGAGGTTTTTAGTTTTCAAGATTCATATCCGTTTAATTATAGTATTCAAATAAATAACATCGCTTTCCACAATCTTCAGAAACAATTGGTAAGCTTGACTCAAAATCCAGGCGTAACATAAAAATGAACCAAGAATTTAGATTTTAGAATGAACCCAATTGAATCAAGACAAGCTTTAACAGCCATCCCATGAAAAGGTTAATACAATATGAAACATTTGAGCGCTTGAACCGGATTGTAAAGTGGTTAGTAGTGGAAAGATTGCAATCTTCTTTGTTTTATGCGTCTCTTGTAAACCACTTGAGCTTGAACTGGTGCATATAGATTTTGATCTTACAATTATGAAAAATATTTGTAACTGTTGGATTGAAAACATCATCAATCAAGTAAGATCATAAATTGTATGCTTATCCATAGTTAATGATAAAGCACGTGAATCCAATCTTCAATACTCGGGCAATTGGAAAAAAAGATGCTCTATTAAATACATATGTATAAATATCTTTTTGGGTTGGACGAGAAAATATATGCGTACGACCATCATGCAATTGTGTTAACGTGAAGGTTTAATGATAACACGTCTCTCGATCCAAAGGACTTGCATTCCTTCTTAAGCTAGATTTAAAAATTGGCGTCCAAGATCACAATAAAGCTTTGGCATCTTAACATATTAGATCAACAATGTTAAATTTCTCCTCAAACGTCCTTGAATTTCTTTCATTCCATACGGACCAGAGACCAATTTTCTTATCATCTTCAGGGGTTCGGAAAGTATGTCAGACTTGCATCAGGTTAAAGAGGCAAAAAGGTCAAATACCGTGTATGCCATGAGATGGGAGGACCGAATTCCAAATTCCAATAGAAAATGTGCAATAAAAAAATAGGTGTCTTGCATTTTCTTCAGCATTGCCACAAAAAAGATATTTATTGACATAATGATAGCCCCATTTTACAAATTTATCAATTGGGACTAATTTATCATGAGCGACAATCCAAATAAAGAAGTTAGCTTTGGTAGGCACCTTATTGTTCAATTTGGTCTTGTGAGAAAAATGAGGATGGTCAGTACCTTGGTGGAGTTCTAAATATAAGGAACTTGTAGAAAAAAGTATCAGTTGTCGAGAGAGTCGATTTTCTTTTATCTTCTAGATTGCAGATGTGGGGGCTCCGCACAATAACCTCTAGTAGTGAAATCAGTTGCTCGGCTTCATAGTCAGAGAGGTTTTTTTTTAAAATGCAAGTTTCAATTCACCATGTTGTCAAAAGAATTAATATGAGTTACAAAAGAGGGTCATTCTTATTGTTGCTCAGCTTAAAAAGAGAAGGGAATAAACTTTTGAGAGACTGGTCGCCTATTCAAATATCAGATCAAGAGGAGATAGATTTACCATTTTAAATAGTTAAAGAATAACGTTGAATTACATTCTCTGCTTGATTAACGATGAATTACAGCAGGATGAACCCCACGTACCTTTGACTCTGTCGGGTAAAACGATGTATATTAAGATATGTTTTTAGCTGGATAACTCCCACTACGAAAGTAGGGGTTTGAATCACGTAATTGCCAAACCAATTCATATTTAAAAAAATTTGAATCTAGTCTAGGGACAATGTACTATCTTATATATATCAAAAAAGAAAAACAAAAAAACACAATACGCTAAAAATGGGTAAACATAGCTGGGATTAAACCCAAATTTGCCGACGACTAAGCTTTTTCCCATAATTTTTTAAGTCATTTTTGTGTCTCAAAATATTCAGGGGAGGAACTACGTGGCAACTAAAGAGGCAAGTTCCTTCTCGTAGCAAATATCTAGCTCCGTCCCTACAAGATTGCTAATAGGGGGTGCCAAATTGTTTGGGGGTGTACCAAAATGTATATAAGACAAAATAACCATTGGATTGGTACATTCCCCATCAATTTGGTACCCCTATTAGCAGCCTTGCGCCCCTGGCCCCCGAAACTAGACTCTGGTATTAGAATTTGGCAAGAACCGGGCTGGATACAGAGCTGCATTATGTTTCCATTTTCAAAACCTTGTTCTTGCGGGGAATTTATGCTATCAGCTTGGATATGCAACCAAAGTACCTAAATTTTCGAATATATTCCACAGACTAATGTACATTAAGGAGAAGCTAGATATATGTGAACAAAGCTTAGATCAGCTAATATAAACTTTTATGCTACGCACAGAACGTGTCCAATGTATAATGGAGTTGTTGACACTTAGTGTCGTTGACTGTATGTAAGTTTATCAGATAGAACCCAGAAAGTAATATAAATAATTAATCTGGAAAAGCAAGCCTAAGAGAAACGATGACATCTCTGGATTGACCTGAAAAATAAGACAGTGAAACCTAATAAATCATACCAACTACGATTTTATTGGCTAACGGAAACTGTCTTGTCAACAACTACGTCTAACTCTTGTGCCCCCTAACTTTTTGATTTCGATCTCAATTGACAGGTGTTTCTCTTACTTTAAATTATGAAAATACAACTGTCGTTCCTCGATTATGAAAACTACCTGATCCAAACTATTCACTGATGTGGTATGTGTTGCTTGCGTATGACTATCTTTATCCACTATGTATATCTTACGTTCATAAAATGCCGCCAAATAAAATATTTAGTGGATGAAAATATGTGACTAGATTTTTTATTTCTCCCAGTTTTTTTCTTTTTCGTTTTTGATCTGTACAAAATTGATCAGAAACGAAAGGTAGAAAGGCTATGCCAACCTAACTAAGAAACAAAGAGTTAAAGGAAAACAGAAAGGTGGCTACACACTATCAACCTAAACAGGATGGAAGTAAATATTACCCTAATCTGTCATTACTGTAGTGGAATTCACGGATTCCAAGTCTTTGATAATTAAAACGTAAGGCCCATTCTATGCACTATATCAAAAAAATAAAAAAATGAGTTTGACATGTCATGCGGCATGGCAAATAAATTTCTCCACTAGGATATATGTCAAATTTGATTAAAAACATATATTTAATTATGTTGGATGGGATCCTAATGAATAAAAGACATATTTGTATTTATATGGTGCGTATTTATAAAAAATTTAGTATTATAATATATTAAGTGAGACCCTTTAGATATAAAAATATATTAGAAAAGTGAAAAAGTAGGAGAGAAGGAGAGATTATATATATATATATATATATATATATAAAATTACTCGAAGATAGTCTGACCATCGCTAGATGGAAAGACCATCGAGTAATGGAATCTCTATCGCTAGATAAACACTTCATCGTGTATGCCTATATGTTATTTCTGACATATAGGCATATACGATGGAGTTTCCAGCGAGCGATAGAGAGTCCATCGCTCGATGGTCATAACCACGCTCGTTGGTCATAACCACGCTCGTTGGTCATCAAAACGCTAGCGATAGTCAAGCTGTCGCTCGCCGGTCTGATCATTGCTTATCAGATCTTCATCCAACGGCTACCATTTTTTCCCCTATAAATACCAAATTTCAAACTCATTTCAACTCATTCTAGAATTTCTCAATCTCCAATTCTTTTCATCACTCTTCCAATTCCTCAGAGAGCATGGCTGATAATATGAACATAGCTGAGTTCGTAACAAACGAACGTGCTGCCGAAAATCAAAGAGTTGTTAATCGTGCCAATGTGCAAAGTGAAATTAGGAGATTTCAATTCAGGAGAAGTCAAATAAGGCGAAAACCAAAAGTCATTACTGCGAAAGATGAACGTATTTGCAGGAATTATATTGATTGTACTGAGACTTTATTCGGAGATGCATTACATCCCGAAATATTTTGGCAAAGGACTTTTGGGAAATTTCAAGAACAAACAATAAACCTCAACAATCGTGATGTTTCAGAGTTGATTCAACGCTTCACTACAATCAATTAGGAAGTTACTAGGTTTGTTGTTTTACTTCATCAAGAAGGCCCAAATTTCAGGAATGGTGAATCCATGATGGAACTTCAACAAAGGTGTCGTGAGGATGGTGAAACCATGATGGAACTTCGACAAAGGTGTCGCGCGGAATATCGTCGCATCTACGAAAAAGACTTCCAATTTGGAAGTTGTTTCGAGATTTTAAAATATTTTCCCAAATATTTTCCCAAATATTGTCCAATATTTATGTTTTAATTTCTCAATTGTCCACTTAAGTTCTTATGTTTTAATTTCATAATTGTCTAAGTATTAAATTTTAATATTTGTTTAAACTATTAAATGTATCTCTAATTAAAATGTAAGATTGGATTAAGAATAGAATTAAGCTTAATTTTCAACAATACTCGTCAAATTTTCAAATTCATTAAACTTCAATATAATCATTAATAGTCATTTTACAAGACATAAATGAAAAAGTGGGGGTACAACAACCACACCCAATATTTCGCTTATCAATCTGTATGGACAAACTCCGTTATACTTTTTAGAGAATCAACTAGACAGTCAGACTCATTCTAGATAAAAAGTATATCAAAGAGTTTATATCTCAATCTCTCGATTTGATATATACTCAAGCAAATAGAAATCTGCGAGTCTTTATCAAATACTAGAGAGATAACTTGGATGGTACCAAAGACCAATATCCAAGTGTCAATCAATTTAAATCAACAACCAAAAGGTCGGATATTCTAATTGATTGAACAATGCACAACCTGTGATATTTCAATTATATAACAAAATATAATGTGGAAAAAGAAAAAACTCAGACACCAGAATTTTGTTAACGAGGAAACCGCAAATGCAGAAAAACCCAGGGACCTAGTCCAGATTGAACACACATTGTATTAAGCCGCTACAGACACTAGCCTACTCCAAATTAACTTCGGTCTGGACTGTAGTTGAACCCCAATCAATCTCACACTGATCCTAGTTACAGTTATGCTCCTACGTCTCTGATCCCAGCAAGATGCTACGTACTTGATTCCCTTAGCTGATCTCACCCACAACTAAGAGTTGCTACGACCCAAAGTCGAAGACTTTAATAAACAAATATGTATCACACAGAAAAGTCTACGGTAATAGATAAATCCGTCTCCCACGAATATACCTACGAGTTTTGTTCCGTCTTTTGATAAATCAAGGTGAACATGAACCAATTGATAAACCGGACTTATATTCCCGAAGAACAACCTAGTATTATCAATCACCTCATAATAATCTTAATCGACGCAGTGAAAAAAGATATTGCGGAATCACAAACGATGAAACGAAGTGTTTGTGATTTCTTTTATATCTTGCCTATCGGAGATATCAATCTCAATCCAATTATTACAATTGTACTCGTACGATAGAAACAACAAGATCAGATCACACAACTACAAGAAAGTAGTATCGGTCTGGCTTCACAATCCCAATGAAGTCTTTAAGTCGTTAACCTGGTTTAGAAGAAGAAACCAAAGGTTAAAGGAGAATCGACTCTAGCTTAGCACAACTAGTATCACACAGAAGGTGTGGGGATTAGGTTTCCCAGTTGCTATAGTTCTCCCTTATATAATCTTTCAAATCAGGGTTCGCAATCAATGTTAGCTTGGTAAAAAAGCATTCAATATTCACCGTTAGATGAAAACCTGATTAGATTCAAGCTAATATGTTTCAACCGTTAGATCGAAAACTAGCTTGTTACACACAAATGAAATGCACGTTTCTAAGCTTGTGTGACCGTACCCAAACTTGTACATTTGTTGGTTCAACAATAGTCAACCAAATGGTTAGCCATATGATCACTTTCATATCAACCATATTCTTCTTCACCATAACTAGTTCAAGTGACTCAAATGAACTAGTTAGAGAGTTGTTCAATTGCAAGGAAATCTTATGTAAGTACACAAGACACAATTGAAGCAAAAACGATTTGATTCACTCGAATCGGTTCATGAACTATATAATCACGGTTTGCAATTTGCATTCCTTAATTTATATAAGAATAAGTTCACAAACATCGTTTTTAGATATAACCTACTCAAGTTCGCGGACTTAAGTTCCCGGACGGAGTTCACAAACTCCCGCAGAATTTCTCGGGTCGAGAACTTCCTCCAGTTCGCGGACTTGACTCACGTCACTATTCCGGTTCTCTTGATCAACAAAGTTCGCAAACTTCGGTTCAAGGAATAAAGATTTATACATATATGTGTTTCCACAACAATGCTTATATCCTCCAATGGTTATTTATATAAACTCTCATTTCAATCATTTGAAACATTCTTAGAGGACGTCGATATTCTATAGTTGTTGTTCACAAACTATTTTTTGTCAAAGTAAGCAATTTTCAAAGTGATTGAAAATTGTCATGACTTTCGTCACTAGGTAAAGATGAACTTGGCTAAAGGAAAGCTTACCAACACATTTTTCGAGAAATAGATAAGCGAGATAAACTCGGCTCGAAATAGCAAATGTGTATAATCTAAGTCTATATAGCAAAACGAATTTTGTCTCAAGATAGGAGATAAATAGACTTTTGAGTGATAGATAAGTTCAAGTCTCCACATACCTTTTAGTCGATGAAGATCCACCGGTTCCTTGAGTAGTCCTTCGTCTTGTATGATGATTGCCATGGAGTTGGTGAGATCAAATACACTTTCTATACTTGTCCGAGACCTTAGATATAGTAGACTAGAAATCAAGACTTATAACTAACATTGACAAACATGCTTGAGATAGCAACACATGCGAGTTCGACCGAGCAATGCTCTAACAATCTCCCCCTTTGTCAATTTTAGTGACAAAACTATCAATACATATGGAATACAAAAAATAAATAAATTAACTTTGGTAGCTCCTATTCCACATGTCTAATCTTCAACATTACTCAAAATCTTCGTCACTTCCAAGTACTCCAATGATCCCAAAGGTTGTAAGTTCAGCATCATCGTTGCTGAAAATCTGTAGCTATAACAACGAGAAAACAAGAGTTCTCAATCATTGTTATACAGTGTCATAGTATCATTACACAACGTCAAAGTTTAATTGTATCACAACTTCAACAACAATACTATGGTGATATGTATCACTCCCCCTTAGTCACTACTCCATCTCACATGGAAACCACTCCCCCTTACATAATGATCCGAAAACCATATGTATTTGTAGTGTGAACTACATATTAATTCTCCCCCTTTTTGTCAATAAAATTGGCAAAGGTACAAGAACGAGATCCTAATGAAATTTCCGAAAGAGACATTTCATGACCAAAAGAAAGAAACACATATCATCTTATTTATATGCAATCATATAGCCGAGGCTAAATGCATTCATCAAGGAGTTTATAAAGATACAAGATAACCCCTATAATATTCCACATCCGCACTCCCCACAAATATTTGGAAATTAAGCACAAGTTCAATTAAGAACTCTCCCCCTTAAAATGTCATTCCCAAAGGAACAACAAGAGCGACCTTAATTTCGAAAGAAAAGAAGGATTTCATTGGACATAACATACAAAGAATTCTGACAGAAAAACCAATCCTACGGAAACAAATACAGAATTGAAATAAACACTACTGGAGTTTCAGACTCAATTACCCAAAAGATCGAGATAAGCACAGGGGCAAGAGTCGTAAAAAAACTTAATGAACCAAAACAACACCAATAGACTGTCGTAAGTGTTGAAAAGTAGCAGTGTCTAATGGTTTGGTGAGAATATCAGCCAATTGTTGTTCGGAAGGCACAAATTCCATACTTATGATGCCATTTTCATAGAGATCTCGAATAAAATGGTACCTTATATCAATGTGCTTTGTTCTTGAGTGCTCAACGGGATTCTCAGTGATTCCAATCGCACTAGAGTTATCACAAAAGATCTTCATTATTCCAGTATCAATTCCATAATCAACTAGCATTTGTTTCATCCATAGGAGTTGGGTGCAACATGAGCCTGCAACAATATATTATGCTTCACACGTATACATGGATTGTGAATTCTGCTTCTTGCTATGCCAAGCCACAAGATTCAGTCCTACATAGTAGAAACCCCCTGAAGTACTTTTTTTGCCTTCTACACATCCTTCCCAATCAACATATGAATAAGAAGAAAGGTCAGTGTTAGTATCAAAAGTATAAGATAGACCATACCTGACAGTATGATTGACATATCGTATGATCCTTTTTGCAGCTGCAAGATGAGATTCCTTTGGATTAACCTGAAATCTAGCACAACAACCAACACTAAAAGAAATATCAGGTCTAGTAGATGTAAGATATAAAAGGCTAACAATAATATATCGATACAATTTTTGATATACTTTTACTCCTTTCTCATCTCTGTGCAGTTTACCAGTAGTGGGCATAGGTGTCGGTTTTGGAGATGACTTATCCAAACCGAATTTTGACACAAGATCCTTTGCATACTTTTCCTGGGATAAGTAAATTCCATCCTTATGTTGTTGAATTTGTAATTCTAAGAAGAATTTTAATTCACCAACATTGCTCATTTCAAATTCTTTAGCAAGAGAGACTTGGAAATCCTTTGCAAATCTCTCAGAAGTTGAACCATAGATGATATCATCTACATAGACTTGAGCAATGACAACATCTTTCCCACTCCATTTGGTAAACAAATTTTTATCAGCTCCACCTCTTGAAAAACCTTTTCTAATAAGAGAAGTGGTAAGTTTTTCAAACCAGGCTCTAGGTGCTTGTTTTAACCCATATAATGCCTTTTTGATCTTAAGAACATGATCTGGAAAATCAAGGTTTTCAAATCCTTTAGGTTGAGCAACATATACTCCCTCCTTTAGAATTCCGTTTAGGAATGCGGATTTTATATCCATTTGGAAAAGCTTAACTTTGAGAAAACAAGCATGAGCTAATAAAAGTCTAATGGACTCAAGTCGTGCCACATGAGAAAAGGTTTCGTCAAAGTCGATACCTTCAATTTGTGAGTATCCTTGAGCGACAAGTCTGGATTTATTTATGATAATTGTGCCAAATTCATCAGACTTGTTCTTGAATATCCATTTTGTTCCAATAATATTAACATTGGAGGGACAAGGTACGAGTTCCCATACGTCTTGTCTTTGAAATTGATTTAACTTTTCATGCATTGCATTCACCCAAAAGGGATCGTTCAGAGCTTCATCAATATTTCTTGGTTCTACTTGTGACAGATAACAACCAAAATTGTATATGTTTTGAAGTTGCCCTCTAGTCTTAGTTGTAGAATCTCTTCCCCCTATAATGTTGTTGGGATCGTGATTCCTTTGAACCAGAGGTGTCGTGGAGGGACACGTTCTCGTTCGTCAGGAGTAGCCTGATCAGTGCTCTTCTCCTCGTCACTAGAAATATCAGGATCAACAACAGTTGGGATAACTTCAATTGAATCTAGTATTTCTCTGACTTTATCAATTGTCTCGGTTGGAGGAAATTCAACAGGAGGATTA